>NW_011476998.1:19721-21639 GCF_000754665.1 Bison bison bison | reverse complement strand
CTGAACCACTGGATCCAAAAGCCCCCCACCCCCAACCCCCCCCCACCCCGCCCCACCACCGCTTTTTTTAAATCTTGCATTCATAATGGAACTAGCCTCAGATTTCATCCATGAGCCCTAAACATTCTTGGAGAATTTCTTGTTTTTCTCCTTAACTTAAGGGACATTTTGATATATAGCATTTCATATGCAGTGCTGTTTAGGGAGTAGCATGTGTGCAGGTAACAAGAGAAAAAGTACACCTAATATAAAGGTAGGTGTCTCAGAGCTTTTCTATTTCATATGTGAATCCCACTATCTCTCATGATAACTTTGTTGATAGCATCTACAAATAGACTTAGAATCAAGTTTTATAAAATGAATCTGGAATCACATGACCTAGCAACCTAGCTCATGACATGAGTCAGCTTTAGACAGATGACACATTTTCTGTTTTAAACACTCAAACAAAACTTTACACATTCTTATTTGGGGGAAAAAATGACATTTGAAGTCCTTTTTCAGCCAAACACATTTAGAGGTAAGAGCTCACAAGTCTTGACATTATTTCATTTTGTTATGTGCATTCGTCAAGAAACCAAGATATGGTGCAGCTACAAAAACTGATGATTGTGGAACAGACAAACTTGACAGCACTTCACTTCTTTTATGTTCTGATTATACATTTATCAGAAAACCTCTGTCTCTTCCAGTTCAGCTAGAAATTGGTAAAAGTCAAGAATTCAAAGGCCTGGCAAACCTGATATTAACATCTAGATTGATGGTGCTCTTTTTTTGTGTAAAAGTGAGAAATCCTCATGCAGACACTAGATTTCCCAGCCTCTTTGTCATCTTGTTTATAATTTATCTCCATGTTTTAATTCTATAAAATGATTTTGGTTATCAATTAGTGATTAAAGCTTATCTGTGAATCCGAATGATTAGAACCCAAGGGAATCACGTTTGGCATTCAGCCCAGTCCCACTGAGGGTTTTAATGGGGCTATACCCTTCATAGAATAAGCACATCACTGGGTTTAAAAATTGTGCCTCCATTAGTGTTACAATGTGCTTCACATGAAGAAGTGATCCTAGAAATGTGTTGCTTTAGGAGGGACTTTACAGCTTTTAAGTGTGTTGTTTTTATTTCTTTTTTTTTCAGGTGTACATCAAAAGGAATTATCCAGATAATGATGATGCTCAGTGACTGTGTGGTTATGAGTGCTTCCAATGGACAGACCTTAATCTTAACAATTTTTGAGATAGCATTGTGATTCTCCTGTGAAGTCAAGTCTATTCTGAAGGCATTTCTCCAGTGATATTTGCCTTGCATAATCTATATTGCACTTCTTTATACCAGCAACAAATATTTACACATACAAGATGTTAATTTGGATTTATCTCTTTCCAACTTCACACAATGATTTCAAACTCTTACAAAATGACATTAATTTTTAAAGGTTATACTATTTTTTTTTTTCCTTATCCAAATCAGAGAAGCAAGCCACCAATAAAAGCTGTCTCCCAGGTTTTGTGCCTTGAGAGATTCCAGAGCTAAAGCTCATTTTCTAAGTTATAAAACAAATTTGTCACAGATTTTTTTTTTAGTGTTCCCAGAATTACATATTACTTTCCAATTATATCAGGGATTCTGTTTACTTGAAGACTGTGAAGTTGCCGTTTTGCTTCACAACTGCCTTTAATATAACTAGGATCAATTATTCCACCCAAAGACCTCTGGTTAAAATACTACAGAGAAAACTGATAGGAAAAACAAAAAATATACTCTAAGTGATATTACAGGGGAGAGTTGTGCCCCCCCCCAAAAAAAGAAGATATGCAATTAAGATACAGAAGGACAATATTTAATTTTATATCTTAAAAGAGAAGGGAGAAAAAACATGCTTTCTTAAAATAGGAACCCTTCAAGGGCATTTGAT
>NW_011476998.1:11990-19314 GCF_000754665.1 Bison bison bison | reverse complement strand
GAAAAATCTTGAATGACTTTTTCCTATTAATTTTCAAAGAATAAGTTTTTTTGCTTGATTGATCCTTTGGTGGGTTTTGTTTGTTTGTTTGTTTTGGTGTTTTCACTATATTATTCTTTCTTTCCTTTAACTTTTCTTCATTTACTTTTTGATATTTTTTGCTAAATTCTTAAATTAGAAACTTATATTAGAAAAGTGATTAAGTTAAAAGTTAAGTACATAAAGCCAACTTTTTTCCCCTAAGACTCACTTTAGCTGCAACTACAGGTTTTGGTACTTAGCACTGATCAATAAACAGTATTTAGGTATTTTCTAATTTTTAATTTTATTCATTATATCTTTTACCCATGAGTTATTCATAAGTGTAATGTTCTCTAAATTTCAAATGCTAAGTGCCTTTTACTATGACATTAAACCATGTGAAAATCATATCCAATCTTTTTTTAACCTATAAAAATGGCAGTTTCATATGGTTCAACATATTAATTTTCTTTTGTTATTAACCTAAAACTAAAACTTAATTTTTAGTCAGACATTAGATTGAGGATTTTAAACCAAAGGTAACCACACTCACACAGAGAGTCCTTGTTTCCATTTTATATTTTACTTGGTGATTTAGAAATGCTACAAGTATGTATGTAAACAGTATTTTCAAATAAAAATCCTGTCGAAGAACTGAATGTTTTTTGACACATGTTACAGGTTGGTTCTCTGACATGCAGACTTGGATGGAGTTCAGTATTGGCATATGTATTAAGGGTGCTGTTAGGATCAGCACTTGTGGAATCAAGAGGGAAGAAATGGGATAGGGCAGAGGAAAAAATCAAGCTGGAACACTGGCCAGATAACCTTAGCTGACCCCATGGGAGCTCTGGTGTGATGACCCTTTGGGATTGTTGTGACATATCCACTGGCCAGGCCGTCATACATCCACCTGGATGGGTCATTGTACAGAGGCTGTGCTCAGAGGAGCTGGTGGCTTAAGGTTGCCCACTAGCAGCACTTCTAGTGGCTGGGCAATGAGTCCATGAAGGGAGGTCTGAACAGCATATCTGCATGCCCCTCATGGCATATGTCACAGCTCCAGGGGTAGGTGATGAGTGTGTACTGTGATGGAAACTATAGGTGATTGATGTTTAACTAAAATGACTGAGTAACTGATTCTCCTCAATACCCTATGGTTTAAAAAATAAAGGAGGAAGTTCATGTAGGGAATAAATCCTCATTCTGTAGGGTCAGCCCAGTTGTCACCTCTTCTAGGAAGCAATCTCAAGATCAGTCATCATCCTAGTTAACGCTTATTTCTCTGATACCCTGGTTACCTCTCATTTGTTAAACCCAATCATGCTTGGCTAGTGCCTGTTCTCACCATCTTGAAATACTAATTTTTGAACAAGGGTCCCTTCTTTTTCCATTTTGCACTGGGTCCTGTAAATTATGTAGCCTACCCTGACTATGGGTATTCATAGGTGGTTTGTTTTCTTACTAAACCATGAGCTTCTAAAAACTTTAAACTGTACCCTGTCTACTTTTTAATTACATCTTGCAGCACAATGTCTATCACATTTTTGTTGTTAATTAGTCGCCAAATTGTGTCCAATTCTTTTGCAACCCCATGGACTGTAGGCCACTAGGCTCCTCTGTCCATGGGATCTCCCAGGTAAGAATACTGGAGTGGGTTGCCATTTCCTTCTCCAGGGGATTTTCTGGACCCAGGGATCATACCCATGTCTCCTGCATTGGCAGGGAGATTCTTTACCACCGAGTCACCTGGCTAGCCTTGCAGCACAGTGTCTGTCACATAAGGGATACTCGTTGCTGAATGAATGTTGACTGAAAACAAATATTCTTTCTGAACGTTATGATTTTGAAATTTTAAGAGGTAGTCTGGAGAAGACAATGGCGACCCACTCCAGTACTCTTGCCTGGAAAATCCCATGGATGGAGGAGCCTGGTAGGCTGCAGTTCACACAGTCACAAAGAGTCGGACACAAATGAGTGACTTCACTTTCACTTTTCACTTTCATGCATTGGAGAAGGAAATGTCAACCCACTCCAGTGTTCTGGCCTGGAGAATCCCAGGGATGGGGGAGCCTGGTGGGCTGCCATCTATAGGGTTGCACAGAGTCGGACATGACTGAAGCAACTTAGCAGCAGCAGCAGCAGCAGCCTGAGATAACAGAAAGCCCTGGGTTTGGAGTCAGTCATATTGATCTGCATGCCAATTCTTTATCTGCTACTTGCTAGCAGTGTGGGTGTTCAAAAAGTGTAGTGTCCAATTGGGACACTTGGGAGTGAAAGGAAATAACTAGCTAAGTTACCAATATAATAAACTGGCACCAACCTTGACAAAATGGGCTCTGGATACCATATAGCCATGTAGCCTTAATTACTTGCATAGGTAAGTCTCAACTTCTGAATCTCAGCTTCTTTATCTGGAAAATGAATATAACTTCTGCTCTTGGGTGGTTGCTTTGGTTGGATGATGGATGGACTGAAAGCATCTGAAGAAGCAAAGGATGGAATCACTGACCTTGGTGATTCTTAACCACCAAGAGAAGAGAGCAAGATGGGTGTGGATGAAAGTAGGCAAGAGACTGTAAAGGGTGTATTTGAGTAGGTTCTCATCTGACAGCCTAAGTTATAACTGTTCTTCTAACATATAGTCAGAATGACATAAGCACATGGGGAGGAGCACAAGCTCTGGAGTTAGCCTTCTAGGAACAAATACTGGCTCCTCTGGGCATTGCTGACTGGGTTTGGGTACGAGTTCTGCTGCCTGGTAATTGTGGGCTGTTAAGGTTGGGAAGCCCACTGTGCTTCAGTTTCTTTGTAACGTTGAGATGGGAGTAGTATGTTTCTCAGAGAGCAGTTGCAAAGATTAAATACATCAGAGACAGTCACAGAATATGGTCTGTGAGATAGTGCCAGTTCATGACCTGTTTGTAATCAGGCCTGAAATAAGTACAGAAAATTCAAGAAAGCTAGAAACTCACAGCCATCTGCTATTGCAGTGACATCCATACTCAGGATGGGTGGGATCTTGAACAGCCCAGGGACCATTGTGAGTGTTGCACTTGCAATGGGAGGTGCAAATGGCTGAGCTGCACATTAACTGTGCACAGTGGATCAGTGAATATGTTGCAATGGGCTGAAAATGTAAAAGCTGATTCTTAATCTGAGATGTGAGATGCACTACTTTAGAACAATACTGGATAGGTCGTTAGCTCAACTACCTTCTTTATTGTTACTATATTTATATTTAAAATTAGACCATAGTGATAATTCCCTGTCAGTCAAATGGTTAAGACTCTGTGCCTTCATTGCTGTGGGCATGTGGGATGCTGATGCTGGTTCTCTGTGGACCACACTTTGCCAAGCGAGCGCCTGGAGGAGAGGGCTCTGGACTGGGGTGTGTCTCCTTGGCTCTCAGAGGCTTCAACCCATGGGGACTGGGAGCGGAGTGTCAGCGGAAGACTAGACTGGGGTTCTTTAAAGTGTGAGGGTCAGGGAAGAGGCCTCTTGCCCTGCTCTAAGGATAGCCTGGTCCCCTCTTTGCCCATGTCCTGATGCATCCATGGGCTCTGTTCTCACACTACAGGCCCTGGTCCTCCCCTACCAGCTCTGCCAGCAAGAACCTACTGTAGAGCACAGGGAACAATATTCAATATATTTTAATAACCTTCATGGAAAAGAATCTGAAAAAAAATATTATATATATATATATATAGTGTACATATTATATATATAACTGAATCATCTTTGCTGTCCACTTGAAACTAACATAATATTGTAAATCAACAATACTTAAATAAAAAAAAATGATGCTAAGTTCTTCAAAAAAGTTTTAAACAATAAAGGGATGAGATCCTGCTTGCAAATATGAATGTGGTGATACCCAGTGAGTTCACCTGGCCACCACTCCTCACCTTCACTCTGTAGGTGGGAGCCCGAGTTATCTTTCCTCATGTTACCTGCAGGACTCAGGCTAGCCATACCTGCTGTGTATGTGTATACATGCACACAATTACAGGCAATCTTTTGAGAGTCTGGGCACCACACATGAGCAGGAATGCCTAGCACTCTCTGCCTTATTGATGTACCTGTACCTACCACGACCCTCCAGTCCCCTGCCATTTTTATGGGAGGCAGAGGAAAGCTGACAGCTCGTGTATGAATGTAGGGTTCCCATAAATCCTCAATGCACAGGCTTACCTAGTGTTGCTGCTGCTGCTGCGGCTGCTAAGTTGCTTCAGTTGTGTCTGACCCTGTGCGACCCCATAGACAGCAGCCCACCAGGCTCTCCCTTCCCTGGGATTCTCTAGGCAAGAATACTGGAGTGCGTTGCCATTTCTTTCTCCAATGCATGAAAGTGAAAAGTCAAAGTAAAATTGCTCAGTCGTGTCCAACTCTTATCTATAGGCAAAAATAAATGGAATCTTGAGAAAACATGTGATGCTCTTTTTCAAACTCAGGTAGGAGATAGGGTTCATGAAAATATAATTTTAAGCTTAAAATATTTCTGATTCCAGGGTAGCTCTCCTCAAAAGACTTTTTTGCTCAATCAACAGAGCACAGCAGCACAACTGCAATTGTACTGTAAGGGGCTGTGATTTCCTCCCAACTTCCATCCATGCCAACCCCAGTGAGTGGCAGCCACTTTGGATCTGCCAAAATCACTGGTTTACAAGCCTGGCTGGCTACACAGTAGAATCACCTCAGGAGTTTCTCTGATGCCCAGCCACTCCTATAACTATGGAATCAGGATCACTAGAGGGAGAGGTGATCCTGATGGGCAGAGGGGTGGCAAACCTTTGGTCCATCAAAGGACTCTCATTTCTGGATACATTGATTATAGATAGCAGTGACCTGAGACCTAAACCAATCAGCATAAAATGAGGTGCAACAACAACAGTGGTCTAAAGATACATATGTGCCAGGGTCCTGCTCCGGTTGGATCCAGGGATTCCCTCGGGGGGGACGGCATTGGTGAAAAGGATAGATAAAAGGAGAAAGAGATAAGGAAAGAATTTTGCAGTTAAGAAAATAGAGGAGAGAAAAGAGGCTGGTATTCCTTGGTTTATGCAGAAAGCCAATAAAGCCTCGGTACGGGACTTGCTCTGTTCACATAGGCCGCAGGCGCCCTCTCGAATTGCTGAAGGTGCCCCACCTTAGGCACCTCCTCAAGTGGGTCTTAGAAGCCCAGGCAAGAAAGTGAATGCAGAGGGCCCCTGCACTCCAGGGGATCAGCCTGAAAAGGAAAAGGAAAGAGAAAGAACGACATGGGGAGACCAAGCTTCAGTGAGCAAGGCCCACACTTTATTTTCCAAAGTAGCTTTTATACCTTAAGTTGTGCATAGAGGATAATGGGGGGTGGGGGGTTGGGGGGAGTAGAGTCATGCAAGGTCAGCAGTCCTTGATTCTTATCGAAGCCAGGCTTTCTTTCTTCAAACTTATCATATGCAAAAGCTTTAGCTGATTTACATCATCTTCTGGCCAGGAAGCCTGTGAACATTTTATGACCCTTTCTTCAGAAAATTTATTTTTCTCTAAAGGTGATTATTCTAAAGTCAGGTGCCACCCTCCGAAAGCGTTAGATAAAGTTGCATTCCTGTAGGGCAAAAGTGTGGTGGGCTCTAACAAGAAAAGAATTAACTCAAGGGTCCAAGGTTACAAACATTAAAACTGCTATTTACATTTCTATATACCAACTATATTAATCAATACACTCCCAGGGACACAGTACGTAAGGGATATGGAAACTTGGCAGCAAGCATTAGCTCAACAAAGAAATCCTCTACTAGTTCTATTCTAACAATTTTAACTCTCTGAGAAGCTCTGCATTGTTAGAATATCTTAAGCTTCCTGTGCCTCTCGTGGTTGGGAGGCTGTGATTCTGAACAAACCTGTCAGGCAAGCTAGAAAGTCATCAGAGGGATTTGAATTGAAACACTCCTATTATGCCCAGGAAAATTATTAACTAGAGCTCTAAATTGATTTTCTTACAGAGAAAGGTGGTCGGGGATAGCCCCCGTAAATGTCAGAGGAGTTGGTGAAGGTCATGAAATAGTAAAACAGACAGATTCTGGTTTTGGGGTAGATGCTCAGGCAGGTCCTCGGGGTGGGGGGCCTCGAGCTCTGACTCGCCTTGCCCATCAGAGCTCTCCCGCATGACCTTGTCATGGGTGGGGACTCCTGTGCTGGCTCCCAGCACATATGTATCCTAATCCCTGGAACCTATGAAAATTACCTAATACGGTAAATGATGTGGGTAAGTAAGGATCTCCAGAGGAGGAATTCATCCTAGATTATCTGGGTGGATCCTAAGTGCTATAACATGTATCCTTGTAAGGGAGGCTCAGAGACTTTAGAGGTAGACAAGTAGAGGAGAGGTGACGTGATGGTGGAGCACAGAGAGATGCAGCTGGAAGTCAAGGAAAGCCAACAGCCACTGGAAGATGGAAGAGGAGGATCTCTGGTAGCGCCTCCAGGGGGAGCATGGGCCTGCCTCTCCCCTGATTTCAGACTTCTGGCCTCCAGAACTGTAAGAGAATAAATGTCTCTTGTGTTAAGAAATAAATGAGAATTCCATCTTCCTGACATCCTCACCAGTACTTGGTTTTGTCAGTCTTTTTAATCATAGCCATTCTAATGGATGTGTAGTGGTATCTCATTTAGTTTTAATTTGAATTTCCTTAATGGCTAGTGATGTTTAACATTTTTGCATTTGTTTGTTTGCCATGTAGATTTTCTTTTGAATTGTTTTTTATTATAGTTTATATGATTTAGCATACAATATAATGGATACTTTTTTGGATTATCCATTATCCAAAATGGTAGGATACTGAAAGGGGAACTCCCTGGGTCAGTAGGTGCCCAATATGTTATTGGAGATCAGTGGATAAATAACTCCAGAAAGAATGAAGTGATGGAGCCAAAGCCAAAACAATACCCAGTTGTGGATGTGACTGGTGACAGAAGCAAGGTCCGATGCTGTAAAGAACAATATTGCATAGGAACCTGGAATGCAAACCATTCAATATCACAGTAATCCAAGCCTATGCCCCAACCAGTAATGCTGAAGAAGCTGAAGTTGAACGGTTCTATGAAGACCTACAAGACCTTTTAGAATTAACACCCAAAAAAGATGTCCTTTTCATTATAGGGGACTGGAATGCAAAAGTAGGAAGTCAAGAAACACCTGGAGTAACAGGTAAATTTGGCTTTGGAGTACAGAATTAAGCAGGGCAAGGGCTAATAGAGTTTTGCCAAGAGAATGCATTGATCATAGCAAACAGCCTCTTCCAACAACACAAGAGACTGT
>NW_011476998.1:11217-11491 GCF_000754665.1 Bison bison bison | reverse complement strand
CCAACAACACAAGAGAAGACTCTGCACATGGACATCACCAGATGGTCAACACTGAAATCAGGTTGATTATATTCTTTGCAGCCAAAAATGGAGAAGCTCTATACAGTCAGCAAAAATAAGACTGGGAGCTGACTGTGGCTCAGATTATGAACTCCCTATTGCCAAATTCAGACTTAAATGGAAGAAAGTGGGGAAAATCACTAGACCATTCAGGTATGACCTAAATCAAATCCCTTATGATTATACAGTGGAAGTGAGAAATAGATTTAAGGCA
>NW_011476998.1:7024-10569 GCF_000754665.1 Bison bison bison | reverse complement strand
TATTTTTATGGGCTCCAAAATCACTGCAGATGGTGATTGCAGCCATGAAATTAAAAGACGTTTACTCTTTGGAAGGAAAGTTATGACCAACCTAGATAGCATATTCAAAAGCAGAGACATTACTTTGCCAACAGAGGTCCGTCTAGTCAAGGCTATGGTTTTTCCAGTGGTCATGTATGGATGTGAGAGTTGGACTGTGAAGAAAGCTGAGTGCCGAAGAATTGATGCTTTTGAACTGTGGTGTTGGAGAGGACTGTTGAGAGTCCCTTGGACTGCAAGGAGTTCCAACCAGTCCATCCTAAAGGATATCAGTCCTGGGTGTTCATTGGAAGGACTGATGTTGAAGCTGAAACTCCAATACTTTGGCCACCTCATGCGAAGAGTTGACTTATTGGAAAAGACCCTGATGCTGGGAGGGATTGGGGGCAAGAGGAGAAGGGGACAACAGAGAATGAGATGGCTGGATGGCATCAGTGATTTGATGCACATGAGTTTGAGTGAACTCTGGGAGTTGGTAACGGACAGGGAGGCCTGAAGTGCTGTGATTCATGGTGTCATAAAAAGTCAGACTCGACTGAGTGACTGGAGTAACTAACTATAATGGATAATTAATTAATTTATACCAATTTAACTATTTTGTTGAGAACATATGATAAAAAACTATATAAAAATAAAGCATCTTTCAGTTTACACTTTGTATTATAAAACACAACATACTGAATACATTTTTAATGAACTCTATTGTATGTGCCTTCCTTTAGGCACTAACGTTTGGAGCAATGGAGCTCAGTCAGACTTCATATCAGATGCAACATCAAGTCTCTTCATTTATTCTGTTTGTGTTGGAGCACAGAGGGTGTAATGACAATGGGGAGAAGAACATAAATGGCTTGTTTTGCAATATTGGGGCACTTTTGCAATGGGCTGCTCTGAAAATCATTATTTCATCTTGGATAGCTCTCCTTCCAGTTTTTCAGGATCTGAAGGCTAAAATCATTCATCTTCATTCTGAATTGTTCAATTTTTTGTGTTTTCAGAGCCAAAAAATTGACTTTTGGTTTAAAACTGCAGGTCTTTCAGATCCATTCACAAGACAAATAAAATAAATGTTTTAATACACAAGGAACATTGAAACTGTCACAAATATGTGCTGAAATTATGACTCATAACAGGCTGGTGACTGTTGAGAAGACAGCATGCTGCTTACCTGTCCATGGGCATCATACATGGACACATGAGGTGCCCTTATTTCCTGATCTCCCTAGGTGTGCTGTACCATTGTAAAAGGGACATTGTCTTTATTAATAACCTCTTATAAACATATTTAATATTTTTCTTACATATATTTAAAAACTACATTTAAGAATATATATCCTTGCATAGATTTTTGCTGCTGTTGTTAAAGAACTGACGTTAAGATGATGGATCAGTCTGGGAAACTCTGTACCAAGCAGATTCACATTCATTATTTCACTGAATTTTATTTCAACTCTAGATGAAATAAAATTCACAATTTAGCAGGTTAAAACTCATTTTAAATGTACTATCTGAATAAAAGCTTTTTTTTTTTTTTTTCAAACTTGCTCCAGCCTGTTGTGAAGAACAAGGACTCAGGATGTGAGATTTGGATGGAATCCTTAAGACCATCTAGTTGAGCCTCCTCAGCTAACAGCAGACCGAAATCACGTTATGAAATCTCACAGCAATGTAATGGCTTTCTGTGAAGATCTCTTAAACACAAGGATGTTTTAAAATAACCACAATATCAAATGCCCACCTAAAAACAATTAGCAATCATTTTTAACATAATCAAATACCCGCTTATATATATAATAATTTGAATATACATATTATATATAATAATTTGAATTTATAGTTATTTCATAGAATATAGATTCGCCATCCTCTTAATATATAATCACTGTCTAATCTGTCCTTTTTCCTTTACTTGCTCCACAGTAGCTGAGTCCTGCACTGTAAATGTTGTCATACTACATTTCACCAGTAGATGGCACTGCTAATTGTGGGGAAGAAAGATGTTTGTTACCATTCAGATTCCTGCTTCAACTTCCCCAGGAGTTCTGATTCAGTTCGTTTGGGTGGGATTTCCCATCTTCTCCAAGTAGTTTGGAAGAGTTTGTCAGGCTTTGAGAAACAATGTACAAGGCCCTAAACTGCCTTAAACTGGGATTGTTAACTTTTCTGACGGGGCTTTCTTTTGATACAGGGACGGGAATTAGAAAAAAATATTATAGTCCAGTAACAAGCAGGAGAAAAAAATATAAAGACTTTATAACAACAAGAACTTTAACTTGTTTAAAAAAGCAGTGTGTTGAGAATATCAGCACTGCATACGAAGTACAAACCCTCAGGTCCAATTAGAATCCTGTCAGCCTGGAGTCAAAAGACCCTCGTCTCACACAAATGGCCTGTGTAGTCTTGGGTAAATCACATGACATCCTCAGATACCAATGGAAAGAAACAGCTCTGAGACACCCCTCTCCCACTCCCCGTGGACTGGGTCCTCTGCGGCTGTGTGAACTGATTGTATTTAAGCAGATGGGAGGACAGAATATTGAGATTGGGAGTATGACTGTAATTATGATCTCACTTGTACTCTCAGGTTGATGATTTTTTAAACTTCTTTTTCTAGATGAATTATACAAAATATGCCAAAGTCAGAAACTA
Source organism: Bison bison bison (assembly GCF_000754665.1). NCBI lineage: Eukaryota > Metazoa > Chordata > Mammalia > Artiodactyla > Bovidae > Bison > Bison bison. Next base: position 7,881 of record NW_011476998.1, on the reverse strand, counting down.
ATTTTCTTGAGTAATTATATATTTTTAATAGTTTATGTTTATAGCAGGACTGGGCTGGAGCAAAGACGGGGAGATCACTGGCAGAAAGATGGCAAATTGCACAGAAAACCATTACATTGCTATGAGATTTCATAATGTGATATAAGTCTGCTGTTAGCTGAGGAAGGGTCAACTAGATGGGCTTAAAGATTCCCTCCAAATCTCACATCCTAAGTCCTTGTTCTTCACAACAGACTGGAGCAAGTTTGGAAAATACGTTTTTATTCAGATAGTACATTTATAATGAGTTTTAACATAGATCATTTGTGCAAATAGATTCAATTTGCTTTTTTTCTTAAACAGAAAATTATAAAAACATAAGGGCCTCCATTATTTAACACTAAAAATTGTTGATCTAGTAAAGATGACAGGAGCTTCCCATGTTACCTCTTTAAAAAAAAATAAAATTTGTTTGACATAAAAATTTTTCCTTGAAATTGGAATGTATTGAGCTTTTATGCATGATACACAGAGTCAACAGGCTATTTTCAATTTTTGTGTTCATATATTTATTTATAATTGCAAATTGCATACAAATGATGTCTTCCTTTGTGTAAACTGTTAGCTAATGTCACAATTATCAGTGCCATCTACTTGTGAAGTAGTATGACAACATTTACAGAGTTTAGGATACTGAGCTACTGTGGGACTGCTGCTGCTAAGTTGCTTCAGTCGTGTCCGACTCTGTGCGACCCCATAGATGGCAGCCCACCAGGCTTCCCCGTCCCTGGGATTCTCCAGGCAAGAACACTGGAGTGGGTTGCCATTTCCTTCTCCAATGCATGAAAGTGAAAAGTGAAAAGTGAAAGTCGCTCAGT
>NW_011476998.1:3477-5965 GCF_000754665.1 Bison bison bison | reverse complement strand
CAGAGCCAGAGGTGGGAAGAGCAGTGGGAGGGCTGGGGGCTGGGGCGGCTCTTCCCTCTGCTGTCCTGCCTTCTGGCTCCAAACTCCGAGGTCCAGGAATTCCAGCCTGCTAGGTGGTTATGAAGGTGCACTTGACAATGTGTTAGCTTGACTTTTAACTTTTAAATATTTAAATATATAGGATGGGCTTCATTTATACTCTTGACCCAGGACCCACAGATGTGAGTGGCAGGTCTGTTAAATGCTTCTCAAAGTGTTCAGAGATGCCCCTGCGTCACATCCAAAGGATGTTGGTTAAAAATTAAAATTTCCAGGCCCCACTTGTGTGACCCCTTCGATCAGATCTTTGGGGCTGGAGCCTAGGAACCTATAACCCTCCCCTGATGACTCTGATCCACAGCAGAACTATAGGAAAACTTGTAATGGGGGTGGTGGTGGGGAAGTGTGGAGAGGAGCAGGAAGCATCAGGGAGAAGAGAGGGAGGTCCCAGGTCAGAGGAAGATGCCGACCATGAGTTCACACCTTCATGCTTCTCTCCTGATTTACTAACAATCTAGCCTGACCCCACCCCTGGGAGCTGGCTGCAGGGAGAAGCTGCCAGAATGGGGCAAGGGTGTCCTCCTGCCGACCGTGGGGCTCTTGGGGGCTGCTCTGCAGAAGGAAGGACCTGAGTCAGGGGCAATAGGAGCAAAGGGGCTGCGGGCGCCTGGAGGGACCACACGGACCCATCTGGGGGGTCAGGCTGAAGCTGCTGAGCAGGTCTTTGGGCAGGGAGACCTCCTGGTCCTGCCGGGACACGGGTGGAGCTGGAACAGAGGCTGCATCTGTCAGTTAGGAGTTAAATGCGATTGATCAAGGTCCTTAAGCTCTGTGGGTTTGTTTCCTTGTCTGTAAAATGGGGATCCTAATACCTTCTGAGCTTGCGTTAAAATTAAACGTGATAAAGTAAAGACACATCCTGCCACATGAAGCAGAATAAGGGGCATCTGCTGTTTATTGGGACGCTCTTTAGCTTACATCTCTGCACTTTCGGATGCTCGATATCATAGGCACTTGTCACTGGCTGTGCTGAGTCATGAGTGACTCTTTGCGACCTTGTGACTGTAGCCCACCAGGCTCATCTGTCCATGGGATTTTTCAGGCAAGAATACTGGAGTGGGTTGCCATTTCATCCTCCAGGGAGTCTTCCGGACCCAGGGCTCCAACTCACGTCTCCTGTGTCTCCTGCATTGGCAGGTGGATTCTTTACCACTGAACCTGGGAAGCACCTGTCACTGGACAATAAGACCAGTTTCCTCAAACCCCCAGGGGGCGCTAGTGGTAAAGCATCTGCCTGCCAATGCAGGAGATCTAAGAGACGCAGGTAGGGGAACAGCCCCTGGAGGATGAAATGGCAACCCACTCCAAGTATTCCTGCCTGGGAAATCCCATCCTCTGTCCACGGGGTCACAGAGAGTCGTCACGACTGAACACACACACACCCCAGACTCCAAGTACATGAATGTTCCAGTCACAGGCATGTGCCAGACCTGTGCTTGGCCAGTGGCCTGGAGCTCCCTGAGCTTCCCTGCATAGGAACAGCTCCTGAAGGTACTGCGGAGCTGCTCATCCTGTTACAGTTCCCAGGGTTTCCTTCCTAGCAAGCTCATAGGTTGTGCTGAACTAAGCACATACTAAGAATATAAAAAACTGAATGAGGAAACAGGGTAAACCCAGTGATTCTTCAGGAACAGGAGTGTGCGTTTCTGTGTGCAGTGTGTAGATGAGGTGCTCATAGGTTTGTGCTAACCTAAGGCGGCGCTTATTGAAAAGCAGAGACATTACTTTGCCAACAACGGTCCATCTAGTCAAAGCTATGGTTTTTCCAGTGGTCATATATGGATGTCAGTTGGACTGTGAAGAAAGCTGAGTGCCAAAGAATTGATGCTTTTGTTTTGTTTGTTTGTTTGTTTAGTTTAATTTTATTTTATTTTTAAACTTTACAATATTGTATTAGTTTTGCCAAATATCGAAATGAATCCGCCACAGGTATACATGTGCTCCCCATCCTGAACCCTCCTCCCTCCTCCCTCCCCATACCATCCCTCTGGGTCTTCCCAGTGCACCAGCCCCAAGAGTCCAGTATCGTGAATCGAACCTGGACTGGCAACTCGTTTCATACATGATATTATACATGTTTCAATGCCATTCTCCCAAATCTTACCACCCTCTCCCTCTCCCACAGAGTCCATAAGACTGTTCTATACATCAGTGTCTCTTTTGCTGTCTCGTACACCAGGTTATTGTTACCATCTTTCTAAATTCCATATATATGCGTTAGTACACTGTATTGGTGTTTTTCTTTCTGGCTTACTTCACTCTGTATAATAGGTTCCAGTTTCATCCACCTCATTAGAACTGATTCAAATGTATTCTTTTTAATGGCTGAGTAATACTCCATTGTGTATATGTACCACTGCTTTCTTATCCATTCATCTGCTGATGGACA
>NW_011476998.1:0-1134 GCF_000754665.1 Bison bison bison | reverse complement strand
TTCTGATTACAGTTTCAATTTCTGTGCTTGTGATGGGTCTGTTAAGATTTTCTATTTCTTCCTGGTCCAGTTTTGGAAAGTTGTACTTTTCTAAGAATTTGTCCATTTCTTCCACGTTGTCCATTTTATTGGCATATAATTGTTGATAATAGTCTCTTATGATCCTTGTATTTCTATGTTGTCAGTTGTGATCTCTTCATTTTCATTTCTAATTTTATTAATTTGATTTTTTCCCTTTGTTTCTTGATGAGTCTGGCTAATGGTTTGACAATTTTATTTATCCTTTCAAAGAACCAGCTTTTGGCTTTGTTGATTTTTGCTATGGTCTCTTTTGTTTCTTTTGCATGTATTTCTGCTCTAATTTTTAAGATTTCTTTCCTTCTACTAACCCTGGGGTTCTTCATTTCTTCCTTTTCTAGTTGCTTTACATGTAGAGTTAGGTTATTTATTTGACTTTTTTCTTGTTTCTTGAGGTATGCCTGTATTGCTATGAACTTTCCCCTTAGGACTGCTTTTACAGTGTCCCACAGGTTTTGGGTTGTTGTGTTTTCATTTTCATTCGTTTCTATGCAAATTTTGATTTCTTTTTTGATTTCTTCTGTGATTTGTGGTTATTCAGCAGCATGTTGTTCAGCCTCCATATGTTGGAATTTTTAATAGTTTTTCTCCTGTAATTGAGATCTACAATCTTACTGCATTGTGGTCAGAAAAGATGCTTGGAATGATTTCTATTCTTTTGAACTTACCAAGGCTAGATTTATGGCCCAGGATGTGATCTATCCTGGAGAAGGTTCCATTTGTGCTTGAGAAAAAGGTGAAGTTCATTGTTTTGGGATAAAATGTCGTATAGATATCAATTAGGTCTAACTGGTCTATTGTATCATTTAAAGTTTGTGTTTCCTTGTTAATTTTCTGTTTAGTTGATCTATCCATAGTTGTGAAAGGGGTATTAAAGTCTCCCACTATTATTGTGTTATTGTTAATTTCTCCTTTCATACTTGTTAGCATTTGTCTTACATATTGCGGCGCTCCCGTGTTGGGTGCATATATATTTGTAATTGTTATATCTTCTTCTTGGATTGATACTTTGATCATTATGTAGTGACCATTTTTGTCTCTTTTCACAGCCTTTAT
>NW_011476997.1:0-1977 GCF_000754665.1 Bison bison bison | reverse complement strand
ACATTCTGTCAGAATTCTCCACCATGACCCGTCTGTCTTGGGTGGCCCCACAGGGCATGGCTTAGTTTCATTTAGTTAGACAAGGCTGTGGTCCTAGTGTGATTAGATCGACTAGTTTTCTGTGATTATGGTTTCAGTGTGTCTGCCCTCTGATGCCCTCTCACAGCACCTACCATCTTATTTGGGTTTCTCTTACCTTGGACGAGGGGTATCTCCTCACTGCCGCCCCGCCTGATGGAGGTCAAATAAGAGAACTCTGCCACAGTGTGGTTATAGATGGCTACTGTGACATTTTTACTCTTAAGTTTTTGGGTAAAAAATTCTACAGAAACTGGGCTACTAAAATTTTCCAGTATGTTGTGTTTAAATAAGTGAAAGAGATTTGCATCAAAATCAAGCATTTGACTAGTGCTCTCTTTTTAGTTTAACTCCCTGAGCTACCACCAAATGAAGGAGACAATAACAGGGTGGTAGGGGAAAGAGGGCAGGGAATGTGCATACTCTACATTTAGATTTATCTGTTGCTTTTATAAAATCAAAATTACCCCGCCAAAATCCAAATTACCATATTTACACATATGTTATCATTGTCTCCAGAAAAGGCAATGGCACCCCACTCCAGTACTCTTGCCTGGAAAATCCCATGGATGGAGAAGTAGGCTCCTCCGTCCTTGGGGTTTTCCAGGCAAGAGTACTGCAGTGGGTTGCCATTTCCTTCTCCAAGGTATGGGAGTTGGTGATGGACAGGGAGGCCTGATATGCTGCATTCCATGGGTTACAAAGAGTCTGACATGACTGAGCGACTGAACTGAACTGAACTGCCCTCAGCTCACTGACCCAGTTTAACTTGAAAACATAGGCAGTACACTCTTGCCATCAGTCTCAGAAATGTTTTTTGGATATGCCTCCTCAGGCTATGGAAACAGAAGCAAAAATCAACAAATGGGACTATATCAAATGAAAATGTTTTGCACAGCAAAAGAAACTGTCCACAAAATAAAAAGGCAGATTACTGAATGGGAGAATATATTTTAAAATGATATATCTGATAAAAGGTTAATATCCAAAATATAAAAATTCATAAAACTCAACATCAACCCCCCCAAAAAAAAACTCAATTGAAAAATGGGCAGAAGATCTGAATGGACATCTTTTCAAAGAAGACATACAGATGGCCAACAGACACATGAAAAGATGCTTATTATTATTCAACAGATAAATGTAAATCAAAACCACAATGAGTATCACCTCACACCTGTCAGAACGGCTATTTATCAAAATGACCATAAATAAAAATTGTTGGTGAGGATGTGGGGAAAATGAAATACTTGTATATTGTTGGTGGAAATATAAATTGGTGCAGCCACTATAGAAAACAGCATGGAGGTTCCTCAAAAACTAAAGGTAGAACTACCATATCATCCAAAAACTCGTTATATCTGAAAAAAATCAAAACTCTAATTTGAAAAGATATGCATGCCCCAATTTTCATAGCAGCACCATTTACAATAGCCATAACATGGAAGCAGTCCATGTGCCCATCAACAGATGATTAGATTAAGAAGATGTGGTGCATATACCCATGGAATATTACTCAGTTATAAAAAAAGAATGATATAATGTCATTTGCAGCACCATGGATGGATTATGCTTAGTTTATTAAGCCAGACAGAGAAAGACAAATACTTCATGGTATCACCTATATGCAGAATCTAAAAATAATACAAATGAATGTATAATGCAAGACATAAACAAACTCGCAAATATGAAAACAAACTTGTGGTTAACAGAGAGAGAAGGGGAGAGGGACAAACTAGTGGTATGAGATTAACAGATACAAACTACTATATATAAAATAGATAAGTAACAAGGATATACCATATAACACAGGAAATTTGAGCCATTATCTTGAAATAAGCTGTAATGGAGTATGTACAAAAAATGTCAAATCACTATGCTGTACACTTGAAACTAACA
>NW_011476996.1:14389-15466 GCF_000754665.1 Bison bison bison | reverse complement strand
TGTATAGTTCTGTGTATTCTTGCCACCTCTTCTTAATATCTTCTGCTTTTGTTAAGTCCATACCATTTCTGTCCTTTATTGTGCTCACCTTTGCATGGAATATTCCCTTGGTATCTCTAATTTTCTTGAAGAGATCTCTAGTATTTCCCATTCTATTGTTTTCATCTTTTCCATTGACCATGTAGGAAGGCTTTCTTATCTCTCCTTGTTGTTCTTTGGAACTCTGCATTCAAATGGGTATATCTTTCCTTTCTCCTTTGCCTTTAGCTTTTCTTCTTTGCTCAGCTATTTGTAAGGCCTCCTCAGACAACCATTTTGCCTTTTTGCATTGCTTTATCTTGGGGATGCTCTTGATCACTGCCTCCTGTACAATGTCATGAATCTCCATCCATAGCTCTTCAGGCAGTCTGTCTATCTGACTAATCCCCTGTATCTATTTGTCACTTCCACTGTATAATCAAGGAATTGGTTTATCTCATACCTGAATGGCCTAGGGGTTTTTTCTACTTTATTCAATGTATGTCTGAATTTTTCAATAAGGAGCTTATTATCTGAGCCACAGTCAGCTCCTGATCTTGTTTTTGCTGACTGTATAGTGCTTTTCCATCTTTGGCTGTAAAGAATCTAATCAACCTGATTTTCGTAATGACCATTTAGTGATCTCCATGTGTTGAGTCATCCCGTGTGTTGTGTTTGGGATCTAATTTTCTGCAAGGTTATATTTCCTCTTATTTGTTGTGTCAGCTTCCAGTGGGTGGGTTTGGACCTATGCCTTGTGAAGACTTCCTGGTGGAGGGGATGGTGGCCTGTGTTCTGATGGGTGGAGCTGGATCTTTTTTCCTCTGTTGGGCAGTGCTGTATCTAGTGGTATGTTTTGGCATTTCTGTGCATTTACTATGGCTTTAGGCATCATGTCTACTAATGGGTGGGGTTGTGTTACTGTTTGGCTAGTTGTTTGGTGTGAGGTCCAGCACTGGAGCTTGTTAGCCATTGGGTAGAGACTGGCCTTGATGTTGAGATGGAGGCCTTAGAAGGAGGTCTCACTGATTAATATTCCATGGGGTCAGGAGTTCTCTG
>NW_011476996.1:9598-12093 GCF_000754665.1 Bison bison bison | reverse complement strand
CTTATTAGGGCTCACTTGCTTGCTCAGGCTCAGGGGAGAGGGATGGATATAGCAGATACATTTGGGATGCGTGGTGAATGCCTGCAGGATCAGAGGCTTTCAGGAAGTTGCTATAGCCTGAAGTGGGCCATATGTTCTACTGAGGGAGTTGGTCCCCAGTTCACAGAACTCTCAGCAATGCCAGGCTGCATAGGCTCCAGGGAGGATGTGGCCAGTGATCTATGCTTTCTCACAGCTTGATGGCAGCAGGGGCAGACATCACACCCATCCATGAGGCTGGAGACAACAGCCACTGCTCATACCACCTCTACATCTCATGTAGGTAGTGCCCTGCCATCGGTGAGTGCGTGAAGTTGGAAACTTCTTGGCTGGTATAACCCTCTCCTCTCATATCCAAAAACAATAATCTCTCGCCTCTCTGGCAAGACTAGACTGTTTCCTGGACTCCCTCATCTGTGTCCTATTAGCCCCCTCAGACTGTCTTCATGGCAGTCAATCCCAGTCCTCTCCTTGGGATCTGATCTCCAAAGCTTGAACCTTAACAGCTAGCCCCAACCACAGAGGGCATGCAGACAAGCACCTCAATCTGGGGCTGCTGGTTAGTGCTGATGATCTCTGGGCTTATTCCTCCACACACCTGTTGCTGCACTTTCCTCTAAGGCTCTGAAGCTATCTTTGTCCCTGCCAAGAGGGGACTTCCTCCAGTGTGAAAACTTTTCCTGCTTCATGGCTCTGTTCCAGAGATGCAGATACTGTCCTGATTCATATTTATCTTTATATTCTTATTCCTGTGGCCCTACCCCATTATATGGAAATTAGCTTGCCTTTTTGGAAGTCTGAGGTCTTCTGCCAGCATTCAGTAGGTGTTCTGTAGGAATTGTTCCACATGTAGATGCATTTTTAATGTATTTTTGGGGAGGAAGTTGATCTCCGCATCTTACTGGCCCTCTGTCTTGAAGGTTATCCCTTTTTTGTGTTTTTGATAGCATATTTTACTTTTTTCTTGTTTATCCCTTCCCTGTTTATTATTGCTACAATTGCTTTTGCCATTTTTTTTGTATTTTAATTTTCATACTACCTATTTAAGTCGTTGATCATCAACCCTTACTATACATTTGCCTTTTCTTATGGGATCTTTCTTATAGCCTCAGTTATACAAGAGTATTCTGGCTGGTTTCCAATTAGCTTGCAGTGAGAATTTTTCCACAAGTAGGTGTTTTTGATGTGTTCATGGGAGGAGGTGAATTTTACGTGATCCCACTCTGCCATCTTGATCAATCTCTCATTACCAATAACTCTTAATTTTAAAAATACGAGGTATATGTCATTGAGTATGTTATGTCTCTCAGTTCAAACAAATTGATGGAAGGAACTTAAATTCTGCATGAATTAATTTATAATTTTCCTGCCACCTTCATAATTCTAATTGTGAGTTAATAGTTAGCTACTTTTTCAGTACATCTAACCTCAGTATGACATATTTCTGCAATCTATTTTTTTTTTTTTTTTTTTACATTTTTAAACAGGGAGTTCATTTGGGAAGAAAAAAATAACAAAGTAAATACCACAAGTAGATATTTTCCTGTAAAATTATTTTAAAAGATGAATTTTAATATTCTTCTAGAATATAAGCAATAAAGAAAACTAATAGTTTCTCTATAAAAGAACCAAAATCAGATAGTTTCATATTTCTCTGCAACAGCAAACATTTATGTGTAAAGACAAACAGAAATCTATTTTCAAATGAGCAAAGGTTTTGTGAATATACTACTCCCATGGTCCTTTTAAAAATAATTACTCAAACCTTTCAAATTGAATGAAAAATTGATTAAGAATTAATGAGTCAAAAAAAGTGGTATAAAAGGATATCTACTGAATCAAACTCAATGAATCACAAAAGATTAAATATAAATTATATTGGGCTTCCCTGGTAGCTCAGCTGGTAAAGAATCCATCTGCTGTGCAGGAGACACCAGTTCAATTCCTGGGTCAGGAAGTTCCTGTGAAGAAGGGATAGGCTACCCATTCCAGTACTCTTAGGCATCCCTGGTGGTTCAGACAGTAAAGAATCCTCTTGCAATGCAGGAGAGCTCGGTTCAATCCCTGGATTTGTAAGAACCCTTGGAGGAGGGTGTGGCAACCCATTCCAGTATTCTCGCCTGGAGAATCCCCATGGAGAGAAGAGCCTGGTGAATTACAGTCTATGGGTCACAAAGAGTCAGACACAACTGAGTGACTAAGCACAACACAGCATAAATTATAGTATTAATATATCAAAAATAAATGCATCTTTAAATATTTTTGAAAATAAAGAGTTATGTGCTAAATTAAATATTTGTTCCCAAATCTGTCTATACTCCCTGACTGAATGAACAGAACTCAGAAAATGGGGAGGGCAGAGTAGAAACAAAGTTACTCTAAATTAGTCATGATAATATATTTGGTAATGACATCTTAAATGCTTACCTTCCAAGTGAGTTGCTATCCAGGTATTT
>NW_011476996.1:7986-8254 GCF_000754665.1 Bison bison bison | reverse complement strand
TCAGGTAGATTGCCTAAATCCTTTTCAGTTAGTTGTTCCTGTAGGTCTTTATCTTATTACTTCATTTGAAAAATATTTCTCTGTTGTCTTATTTTGTGTAACTTTCTGTGATTGTGGTCTTCTTTCCAAGGATTCTCGGTGGTATTTCCTCTTGTTTCTGGTGTTTGCTCCCTGGTGGATGAGGTTGGTTCAGGTATTGTGCAGGCTTTCTGATGTTAGACATTGTGAATGGAGTTTCTGTGAATGGAGCTGAGTCTTCTCCCTCTGA
>NW_011476996.1:3947-7018 GCF_000754665.1 Bison bison bison | reverse complement strand
GCAGTTGACCCTGGTATTTCTCAGAAGTTTGCAGCAAGCAACAAACGTAGGTCCAATGAAGTTAGGTCCCAAGATTCCAGTAATCATGGATATATACCTGCTGTGGGCACTATGGATTTAGCTCAGTTTCTGACCTGACCAAACTCCCATGTGTATTTGCCCACAAGACTACAGTTGCTAAAGCTAGAAATGCCTTGGCTGCAGGAGGAATTATTTTTGGTTAAGATGTTCAGTAGTCTCTGACTTACAAAGTAGGTCATGAGGATGTTGATTTACAATTTGCACAGCTACAGGGAGAGATCTCAGCTTCTTTTCCTTAGTTGCATGGCCCCTGGGGCTCATCTGTTATCAGCACCACTTCCTCATGTGAACCATCCACAAGAATTTTCTCTGGATGCTGCCCTGTTGAAGAAGCTGTGTGGAGATGGCAGAGGCTGGTGTTGTGGCTGCCCTATTGGGGACAGGGCATGCAGAGCAGCCAATAACCACAAGAGTGAGAGAGATAGCCCTGGTGCATGCCCTGCCTAATGCTTACTGAGGCAGGGGTTGGTGTGTGGGTAGAGAGGCTGCAATGGCAGTCCCACCCCTTGTGCATCAGTCAACAAAAGTTTTGCTTCTATGGAAGTCTAGGTTTCCTCCACAAGCATTCTGTGATCACATTTTCCCAAGAAATAATGATGTGAGTTTATGAAAAGAAAATAGACTTTGGAGTTAGATTTTAATTCAAGTCCATAATCTTGGGAAAAATAACCTTTTTGAATCTCAATTTCGTTATTTGAAACTGTGACGATGCTACCATACTCAACTGTCATTGTGGGGACTAACATCTCACTATGTGAAAAGCCCCTAAAGGTATCTATCTTTATTGTTTATTCCTTACAGAATTTAGTAACATTAAACAGGTTCTTCATTCATTTTTAGCTCTTTAATAATACAAATGATGCCAGATTAGTGAAATATGCTCACTCTGAGGGTGATATATATTCATTAAAGTCATAATATTTGTTTCAGACTAACTGAAGAAGATACTTTTAAGATCTTAGCTTGAAATCTGTTTTCATATCAAAAGGATACCTGTAGAATTGCACTAAGTTATACAGTGAAGATTTTAAGATAGACATTGCCACTCTAGAGAAGATCTACAAAAGAATAATTAAGATGCTGAGGGTTGTGAAGCCCCTGCTTTACAGGAATAAAAAAAAATGGGTTATTTTTTCACAGGAGACATAGAACTGTCTTCAAATATTTGATGAGGTATAAAACATGGAAAGACTGGAAAGGCCAGTTTTCATTCTATTTCCAAAGAAAAGCAGTGTCAACATGTTCAAACAACGGTACAATGGTGCTCATTTCACATGTTAGCAAGGTAAAGCTCAAAATCCTCCAAGCTAGGCTTTAACCCCCTTCATGCCTCACTGCCTTGTAGTGGCGAAGGGGCTTACACAACTAAATGAAGCTATGAGCCATGCCATGTGTGGTCACCTAAGACTGACGGGTTATTGTGGAGAGTTCTGACAAAACATGATCCACTGGAGGAAGGAATGGCAAACCACTCCAATATACTTGCCATGAGAACTTCATGAACTGCATAAAAAGGCAAAAGAATATGACACCGAAAGTTGAGCTCCTCAGGTTGGAAGGTATCCAATATGCTACTGGGGAAGAAGGGAGGACTACTACCAATAACTCCAGAAGAATGAAGTAGCTGGGGCAAAGAATAAACAATGCTCAGTTATGGATCTAACATGATGAAAGTGAAATCCAGTGCTCTAAAGATCAATATTGTATAGGAACCTGGAAAGTTAGATCCATGAATCAAGGTAAATTGTACGTGGTTAAGTAGGAGATGGCAAGAGTAAACATCTACATCCTAGGAATCCGTGAACTAAAATGGACGGCAATGAGTAAATTTAATTCAAATGACCATTAAATCCACTAATGTGGGCAAGACTCATGTCTGACTCGATGGACATGAGTTTGAGCAAGCTCCAGGAGTTGGTGATGGACAGGGAATCCTGGCATGCTGCAGTTCCTGGGGTTGCAAAGAGTCAGACACGATTGAGCTACTGAACTAAATTGTACTGTGAGCAAGAATCATGTAGAAGAAATGGAATAGCCCTCATAATCAACAAAAGAGTCCGAAATGCAGTGCTTGGGTGCAACCTTAAAAACAACAGAATAATTTTAAATCATTTCCAAGGCAAACCACTCAACATTACAGTAATCCAAGTTTGTGGGCCAACCACCAATGCTGAAGAAATTGAAATTGATCCATTTTATGTAGACCTAGAAGACCTCCTAGATCTAACACCAAAAAAAAAAAAAAAAAGAAAAAGATGTTTTATTCATCATAGTGGGTTGGAATGCAAAAGTAGAAAGTAAAGAGATACAAGGAGTAATTGACAAGTTTGGCCTTGGAGTACAAAATGAAGCAGGGGAAAGGCTAATAGAGTTCTGCCAAGAGAATGCTCTGGTCATAACACACACCTTCTTCCAAATATATAAGAGACAACTTTACACATGGACATCACAAATGGTCAATACTGAAATGAGATTGAGTACATTCTTTGCAGCCAAAGATGGAGAAGTATATACAGTCATCAAAAACAAGACCTGGAACTGACTATGGCTCAGATCATCAGCTCCTCATAACAAAATTCAGACTTAAACTAAAGAAAGTAGGGGAAATCACTAGGCCAGATGGGTATGGCTTAAATCAATCCCTTATGATTATGCAGTGGAGGTAATGAATGGATTCAACGGATTAAATATAGTAAACAGAGAACCTGAAAAAATATGAACAGAAGTCCATAATATTGTACAGGAGACAGGGAGCAAAGCCCTCCCCTTCCGTTCCCCCAAAAAAAGACATGAAAAGAAGGAAAAGTGGTTGTTTGAGGAGGCTTTACAGATAGCTGAGGAAAGAAGAGATGTGAAAAGCAAGGGAGAAAAGGAAAGGTACCCCCAACTATATGCAGAATTCCAGAGAATAGCAAGGAGAGACTAGAAGGCCTTCTTCAATGAACAATGCAGAGAAATAATGAATCACCAGTCCAGGTTCGATGCAGGAT
>NW_011476996.1:0-1029 GCF_000754665.1 Bison bison bison | reverse complement strand
GTTTTTCTAGCAGTCAGGTATGGATGTGAGAGTTGGACCACTGTGGTGTTGGAGAAGACTCTTCAGAGTCCCTTGGACTACAAAGAGATCAAACCAATCAATCCTAAAGAAATCCATCCTGAATATTCATTGAAAGGGCTGATGCTGAAACTGAAGCTCTAATACTTTGGCCACCTGATTAGAAGAACTGACTCATTGGAAAAGACCCTGGTGCTGGGAAGATTGAAGACAGGGGGAGAAGGAGATGACGGAGGATGAGATGGTTGGATTGCATCGCTGACTTGATGAACATGAGTTTGAGCATGCTCCAGAAGTTGCTGATGGACAAGGAACCCTGGTGTGCTGCAGTCCATGGCGTCACAAAGAATCAGACATGACTAAGTGACTGGATGGAACTGAACAGAAACAGTGACAGATTTCCTCTTCATGGGTTCTAAAATTAATGCAGATAGTAACAACAACCATAAAATTAGAAAATCATTGCTTCTAGGCAGGAAAGCTATGACAAACATAGGAAGAGTGTTAAAAAGCAAAGATATCACTCTGGCAACAAACGTCCTTAAAGTTATTGTCTTTCCACTAGTAACAAATGGATGTGATAGCTGGGCAATAAAGAAGGCAGAGCCCGAAAAATTGATGTTATTGGGAGAGTTTGAAATTTCCTCGGATATGTCTCACTGCAACGAATATTTGAAATGGGAGACCAGTGTTACAGCTTGGTTACAGCTCAGAGTTTTGTTTGGCAAACAACAGATAGTACACCCTCAAGGTGTGAGGGCGGGCTGACCCTAAAGGAGAGGCCTCAACCCATCTTAGCTCCCTCTTTTCATACGTTTTGCCTCTTCACCCCTAAGCCTGCCCTATGCAAATTCGGGCTAACCAGCTAGGGGGCATGTTTGTTTCACCTGATGTTCTCACTCTAGTCCATGGATTTTTCCTTTCTTCCCTTTACATGGGCTTTTCCCTTTGACTTTTAGCCACCTCACTTTTCACTCCCTTTTCCTATTCTAACTACCTAACAGAACTATA
>NW_011476995.1:4043-6127 GCF_000754665.1 Bison bison bison | reverse complement strand
TCAGACAGCCATTTTGCATTTTTGCATTTCTTTTTCTTGGGGATGGTCTTGATCCCTGTCTCCTGTACAGTGTCACGGACCTCCGTCCATAGTTCATCAGGCACTCTATCTATCAGATCTAGATCTATTTCTAGATCTTAAATCTATTTCTCACTTCCACTATATAATCATAAGGAATTTGATTTAAGTCATACTTTATTTTTTTTTTTTTTTTATGACAGCTTTTAATATATGTTATTTATTAAAAAGTTTAAAAAAATCATAAGAAAGCAGATAGCTACCTCCATTAGCCATATGGGATTTTGGATATGCTAGAAATCAGTCTGTATAAAAGACCATTTGCAATAATATTAGAAGGCTACAAAAAATATCAGACCAGAACAGTAGGCAACAGGTAGAAACTTAAGCCCTGAGAACACAGCTGCATAGTCATTAAGAAGAGCTTGATATAGACACAGAACATTAGCATGGAGATTTCATGAAGGAAGTTCTGGGTTGGCTGATAATTTTCAGATGAATGGATACAGAATTTTAAAAGAACTCGACAAGAATACATGATCTTATAATAATACCTGGCAGTTATGGTAGAAACTAGTTTCCTTGTTTCAATTAAAGCCAGCATACATGATTTGCAACAGCAATGGACTTGGTATAGACTTTCATGTCCTAAATGTAATTAAAAGCAAATCTAAGAACCTCATAGAATTCTCCTGAGAATCACCTGTATCAGTGTCAGTTTATAATACCTCATTTTTAGAGGTTGAAAAGAGCTTGAAAGTATTTGCATGCCAGGAAAGTTATAGGGTAAAGACGATAAACCCTCAAATGGTCTCTTGAAGATTGCTTTGATTGTCTCATTTTGATCTGGCTACTGTCAGTTTTAGAATACAGGAAATTGCCAAGGTGGCCTGGACTCAACTGATTCCATTTTCCTTACCTATGGCCTCTATCACTTCACTGATAGCATGTGTACAGAGGCAGACCTCATAAAAAGTCTTCTTTTGACTAGAAGCCAAGAGAGGAATGCATCTCCATGGACCCCTGGTATCCCCGCTGCCCCTTTCTCAGGAAGACTCCACCTCAGGAGAACACTGAGCAGAGTCAAATAAATATATGTCCCAAATGAATCCTCTTGAAAATATGTGCATTTATAGAACAACTAAAATGCTTTCACAAAATCCAAAAAGTTTCATGAAAGCATTTGAATCTGAATTAAATATTTCACTTCTCTAAACTCTGTCCAGGTCAAATTCTAACGTCCATTACACATGGATCCACAAACCAACAGTAAAGGTCATCACATAGGCTCTTTCAAACATTTCCAGTAAAATGTTCCCGTCCCTTAAGGAAAAATCAAGTCATGCTGCTTTGGCAAAGGAGCCTCTTCAAAGTTGCTTTCCCAAACTTGATGGAATACTGGCATCTCCAAGAAGGATATCCTGCTTTTTTTAATCCTTTGAGGGTCCAGCCATCCCTGAGGCCTTAGTTTCAGAGAAGTCCGAGTCTAAAGCAGTTTCACATACAGGTAAGTTTCCTTTCTCAACAGCACAAGCAGTTGCCGACATCACTGCAAAGACAGCAGACGGGTCATAAATGGGTATTCTCTCTGACTCAACAGCTGAGTGGTCAGCATACTTAGATGTCAACTGATCCATCTGCCCAGTCCCTCTCCACTTCTTGAGAGCTTCAATCCTCTCCTCTGCAGGAAGTCTGTCCAAGTGTTTTGCCCTCAGAACTGGAGATGGAAAGAGGGATCCCTGAAGAACTCTGTATATAAACCTGGGCAGTAGAGCAACACAGGTTGTGAGAACACAAACCAAGTAGAACACTGGATCTGCCATGTGCTCCTGCATAATCCAGTAGGGGTTGGACGGTGGGTTGCAAGTCACACACATGGCTCCAAAAGCCAAGGCAAAGCAAAAATAGCACAAGATGCTCCCAGCGATGACCAGCATGTGGATCCAAGTCAAACTCTTGCTTTCTATCACCAGATGGAGGAGAATGACGAACAGAGCAGCTGTGTTCAGGGGGTTTCCAAATGTAAAGATGTCAACGTCTGAGCCCTGGTAGGTATAGTAAGGCAC
>NW_011476995.1:0-1104 GCF_000754665.1 Bison bison bison | reverse complement strand
GGTTGGATGGCATCACTGACTCGATGGACATGAGTTTGAGCAAGCTCCAGGAGTTGGTGATGGACAAGGAAGCCTGGCATGCGCAGTCCATGGGGTTGCAAAGAGTTGGATATGACTGAGTGACTGAACTGAACAACAAAATCAAGGTGTCGGAAAGGCCATGCTCCCTCTTGTAGATAATTCATTTCTTGCCTCTTCCAGCTCCTGGTGGCTGCAGGCATTCCTTGCCTTGTGACCAAGGTATTTCTGTTACCATGGTCAAAGTGCATTCTCCTGTCTGTGTCAAATCTCCCCCTCTGCAAATTTGCCTCTCTGCAAATGGCACTATTTCGTTCCTTTTTATGGCTGAATATTTCATTGTGTATATATACCACTTCTTCTTTATCCATTCATCCATCGATGAACATCTAGGTTGCTTCCATGTCCTAGCCACTGTAAATAGTGCTGCTATGAATATTGGGGCACATGTGACTTTTTCAATTATGGTTTTCTCAGAGTATATTAGCCAGTAGTGGGATTGCTGGGTTAGGGGCTTGTTTGTTTTTTCAGGTTACTACAACAATAATAAGTAAAACTGTACTGTTAATGCACTTGAAAAAAATGTTCAGGCTCCAATTTTAAAGTAAGTGTTTCTTCATAAATTTTACATGTTCATCTTGTCAGTTTTTAATCTGAAAGTTGGTAATTACATTGAGAACTACAGAAGCAACAATATCCCTGGTAAACTGAGTTAAGTATATACTTGTAGCCACCCCAGAATGACTCAGATGGGTTTTTCTTATGCATTTCTAGAAGGGATGTCTATCCACAACAAAAGGTCTGTGCCCATTGTTACTTATGATGATGTGACAGATTGGGGTTGGCAAACTTTCATCCAATAGGCCAGACAGTAAGGCTTGGGGAACCAGACAGTCTGTGTTGGAACTATTCAACTCTGCTATTATAGTGCAAAAGCAGCCATAGACAGTACATAAATTAGTAAGTATGTCTATGTTCCAATAAAATGTTATTTATAAAAACAGGCAGCAGGTCAGGGTTGCTTGTGAGCCAATTTGTCAACCCTGTGAGCAAATAATATGAAATCATCATTTTGATGTTTATATC
>NW_011476994.1:18114-19636 GCF_000754665.1 Bison bison bison | reverse complement strand
AAGGTGGTCTGGTATTTCCATCTCTTAAAGAATATTCCAGTTTGTTATGATCCACATAGTCAAAGGCTTTAGCATAGTCAGTGCAACAAAAGTAAATTGTTTTTTCCAGAATTCTTTTGCTTTTTCTATGATCCAATGGATATTGGCTATTTGATCTCTGGTTCCTCTGCCATTTATAAATCTGGCTTGTACATCTGGAAATACTCAGTTCACCTACTGTTGAAGCCTTGCTTGGAGAATTTTAAGCATTACTTTGCTAGCATGTGAGATGATTGCAATTGTGCGGTAGTTTGAACATTCTTTGGCATTGCCTTTTTTTGGGATTGGAATGAAAACTGACCTTTTCCAGTCCCGTGGGAACTGCTGAGTTTTCCAAATTTGCTGGCATATTGAGTGTAGCACTTTCTCAGCATCATCTTTTAGGATTTTAAATAGCTCAGCTGGAATTCCATCACCTCCACTGACTTTGTTCATAGTGATGCTTCCTAAGGCCCACTTAACTTCACACTCCAGGAGTCTGGCTCTAGGTGAGTGATCGTACCATCGTGGTTATCTGGGTCATTAAGATATTTTTTGTATAGTTTTCTGTGTGTTCTTGCCACCTCTTCTTAACACCTTCTGCTTCTGTTAGGTCCATACCATTTCTGTCCTTTATTATGCCCATCTTTGCATGAAATGTTCCCTTGGTATCTCTAATTTTCTAGAAGAGATCTCTAGTCTTTCCCATTCTGTTGTTTTCCTCTATTTCTTTGCATTGATCACTGAGGAAGGCTTTCTTATCTCTCCTTGCTATTCTTTGGAACTCTGCATTCAGATGGATACATCTTTCTTTTTCTCCTTTGCCTTTTGCTTCTCTCTCTCTCTCTTCTTTTTTTTTGACAATTTATAGGGTCTTCTCAGACAACCTTTTTGTATTTCTCTTTCTTGGGGATGGTTTTGACCACAGCCTTCTGTAAAATGTTATGAACCTCCATTCATAGTTCTTCAGGCACTCTATGAAATCTTATCCCTGGAATTTATGTGTCACTTCTACTGTATAATCATAAGGGATTTTATTTCGGTCATTCCTGAATAGTGTAGTGGTTTTCCCTACTTTCTTCAATTTAATTCTGAATTTTGCAGTAAGGAATTCATGATCTGAGACACAGTCAGCACCCAGTCTTGTTTTTGCTGACTATGTAGAGTTTCTACGTCTTTGGATGCAAAGAACGTAATCAATCTGATTTGAGTGTTGACCATCTGGTGATGTCCATGTGTGGAGTTGTCTCTTGCATTGTTGGAAGAGGGTGTTTTCTATGACCAGTGCATTATCTTGTCCAAACTCTGTTAGCCTCTGTCCTGCTTCATTTTGTACTCCAAGGCCAAAACTGCCTTTGATTGAGTCTCTCCTGCAGAGTCACGGATCAGCAGTGGCCACCATGGGGACAGGGGCTCTGGCTGCAGCAAACCTAGAAGGTGCTGTGTGTGGCATAACTCTTCTTGAAGGAGGTTGCCTTTAGCCCCATCATAGAACCACCAAGCA
>NW_011476994.1:16503-16641 GCF_000754665.1 Bison bison bison | reverse complement strand
CATTTGCTTCATTGACTATGCTAAAGCCTTTGACCATGTAGATCACAAGAAACTGTGGAAAATCCTTAAAGAGATGGGAATACCAGGCCACCTTACCTGCTTCCTGAGAAACCTGTGTAAGGAGAAGAGACAACAGTT
>NW_011476994.1:9228-15522 GCF_000754665.1 Bison bison bison | reverse complement strand
AACTGTGATGTTGGAGAAGACTCTTGAGAGTCCCTTTGACTGCAAGGAGATCAAACCAGTCAATTCTAAAGGAAATCAACCTTGAATATTCATTGCAAGGACTGATGGTGAAGCTGAAGCTCCAATACTTTGGCCACCTGATGCGATCTTACTCATTGGAAAAGACCCTGATGCTGGTAAAGATTGAAGGCAGGAGTAGAAGGGGACAAGAGAGGATGAAACGGTTGGATGGCATCACTGATTCAATAGACATGAGTTTGAGCAATCTCCGGGAAATAGTGAAGAAGATGGAAACCTGGCATGCTGCAGTCCATGGGGTCATAAGGTGTCAGACATGGCCGAGGGACTGAACAATAACAAAGCTACATGTGCTTGGTGGCCACTGTATTATAAAGCATAGGTACAGAAGATTTCCTCCATTGTAGAAAATGTATTGGGTAGTGCTTATCTAGAGTTTTTTTTGTTTTGTTTTGTTTTTCCGGATGTTGTGTTATGAGACTTTCCTGTTCATTGGGACTGTTTAGCATTTCTGTCTCATGTCCACTAAATGCTAGTGGTACTCTCCCTTGAATTAATCTACCAGCTAAAACCTGACCCACATTTGCGAATGTTCCATCAAGGAACTCAATCACCCACATTTGAGACTCACTGAGCTTTTATGTTAGAAGAATCCCCTACCTTTGTGGGCATATCTTCAGGTTGCTTCTGCCTAAAGAGAGGGAAACATAGAAAGATGACTTAACAAGATAGCCCTGGCTCAGGGCCTAACTCTGTACTCCATTCTCCCTTTCCTTCTTCCTCCTGCTGATCTGTTTCCTCCATTTGGGGGACTGCAGGAACAAGACCCTGCAGATGGAAAAGATCAAAACCCGTTTGAAGGCTGAGTTTGAGGCCCTTGAATCAGAGGAGAGGCACCTGAAGGAATACAAGCAGGAGATGGACCTCCTGCTACAGGAGAAGATGGCCCATGTGGAGGAACTCCGACTCATCCACGCTGATATCAATGTGGTATGTGGCTGGCTGCCTGAAGCCTATTTCTGGGCACTTTGTGGAGGAATAGGCTGTAGTGAGTGCTGTGACCTCTCCTCAAGATGTGACTGTGGCCAACTTACGGGAATAGACATCAGGCTGTGGTGAAATGGAAGAATCTAGGAGTTCTGAGATCCAGCCCTGGTTCTGTCACTGATTGTGTATCACTGGACAAGTTCCTTCTCTCTGGGCCTCATTTTCCCTCTCTGTGCCATGAGAGGGATTCAGCCACTTCTGAGATCTTATTCAGCTCTGATGTGCTCTGATTCTGGGAGTCTGGGAGTTGAGAGCTAGCCTTGGGGAAAAGCAGAGCAGGCAGATGCCTCTGGTGGTGGGGTTGGGTGGGGGGACTGAGCAGGCAGATGCCTCTGGGGTCCAACTTAAATTTAGGGCTCCAAAGCTTTCAACTAGGCCAAACAAATCATCTTTGCCAGCCTACCAAGCTGGGGCTCCCTCATTTGAGTCTCTCTTTTGGAGACTCTTAGAATGTGGGGAATGAACTGCCTGCTAAGGTGATAGGTTTCCCACTTTTTAGAGTTATTAAAGCATAGTCTCGATGATCACCTGTCTGGGCAATGGTACTGGTGATTCCTTCACCAGGAGGGAGATTGGAGGTGCTGATCTGTAAGGCTCTTCCCAACCCTTAGAGCCTATGATAATGAGAAATAGTTTTGTTTTGTTTTTAAATTACATTTGAAGGAGCTAAGTTTCCATTCTTGGGAAACTCATTTATCTGTCAATGTTTCTTTCCTGATATTGCCAGGCCTAGGATCTTAAAGAAAATATGAATGCAATTTGGATAATAGTTACTTGGGATTTTCTGTGTCACAAGATCACAGGATATGAGGGTCTTATTAAGAGTTGGCAGTTCTGCTACCAGCTAACCAAGGATAGAGATAAAACAAGTTATGAATCACAAAGGGGCTGAAAATCTGGACCAGTGGATCTCAAACTTGAACATGCCTCATAAGTCATCTAGAAGTCCTATTAAAACACAGATTGTTGGACTCCACCCCAGAATCTCTGATTGCTTATATCTGGGGTGGTATCTGAGAACTTGCATTCCTAATGAGTTCCCAGCTGATTCCGCTTATCTGGTAACTGCATTTTGGGAAACACTGATCTAGGAGAAGGGCCACTGGCCTGGGAGACAGAAGCCCTGAGGCTTTTCCTAGACTTTGCTCCTAAGAAGCATTTCTCTGAGGAAGTTCCTTCTTCTCTCTGAGTCTCAATTCTCTGACCTGTAAAATGGTGGTGGTGTGTGTACTACATGAGTTCTAAGGACCATTCCACCTTTAAGGTTCTATATTTGAATAATAATTACCAGTTATTGAGCTTTTGGGGGCTTCCCTGGTGGCTCAGCAGTAAAGAATCTGCCTGCCAATGCAGGAGGTGTGGGTATGATCCCTGGGTCAGGAAGATCCTCTGGAGAAGGAAATGGCAACCCACTCCAGTATTTTTTCCTGGGAAATCCCATGGACAAAGGAGCCTGGTAGGCTACAGTCCATAGGGGTAGCAAAGAGTTGGACACGACATAGCAACTAAACACCAGCAAACAAAACTGAGCCTTTACTTTGTGATAGCCCCTATACTGAGAGCTTATATTAATTCAATCATTGAATCTTCACCAACATTGTATGAGATAGGTACTATTATTATCACCATTACATAGATGAAGAAACTGAAGCTTGACAAGAGTCACAAAGAATATGTGGTGGGTTGAGGAGTTGATCATAGATTGGTCTGGCTCTGGAGCCTGTGCTTTTAACCACTCAGCTGTAGAGCCTCACTGAGAATCTTGGAGTTTTTTTTTCTGTGTGCCTACCTCACTCTGTGTTCCAGATGGAAAACACTATCAAACAGTCTGAGAATGACCTAAACAAGCTGCTAGAGTCTACCCGGCGGCTACATGATGAGTATAAGCCACTGAAGGAACATGTGGATGCCCTGCGCATGACTCTGGGCCTGCAGAGGCTCCCTGACCTATGTGAAGAGGAGGAGAAGCTCTCCTTGGAGTAAGCTGCCTACCTCCTGTCCCTGCAACACACACACACGTGCACACACACACACATATGTATATATACACACATAAAGCCTGTCATAGCCCCAGGCCAGTCAATGGCTAACTTATTGCATTACCTTGGGTAAGTCTCTGTGTTGGGCTGTTAGATGATTAGACTAGAATTACTAGACGGCTTTCAAAGTTCTTTGTGCAATTTTGAGAATATAGGACTATGTCTATGACTTTATGTGTCTGTGTGTCTGTGACTCTTAAGATCTAGAAGTCAAGTCAAGGTCTACAAGAGGTGTCCAGAAACCTTTGAAAATACAGAAGGGTGAGCTTTCATGGCCTCCAGGGACTAGCTTAGAACTTTATCTTAAGATTCAGAGTTAAGAATTAGGCTTACTTTAAAGAGAAATAAAGTTCAGTTCAGTAGAAGGAAGCAAACTTCCTTAAGGTAGAGCAGGTTGCCTGTGGAAGTGATGAGCTTCTTATTCCTACAGGTATGTCAGCAGAGGCCTGAGGACACTTAATAGGAATGCTGCAGAGGAACTTGGGATGGAGGGTAGGCAAATGCCCTTTGAGAACTTAGATAGCCCTGTGATTTCTTGATTTTCCTGAGTCTGTCAGAGCCAAGGAGCAGGAAGATTACCTTTCCCAACAGACAGTGGGCTTAGTATGCATGGAGAAGAACCTTGTGCTGGAGAGAGTGCAGGAACTTTCTACAGTGAGCCACAGCCCAACCCTCTTTATTCTGTAGCATGGAGTCCTTAAGAGGGGTAAGATTATCCTTGCTTTCAGAATGATCCAGCTAGTGTCTCTTTTCTCCAAAGTTACTTTGAGAAACAGAAAGCAGAGTGGCAGACAGAGCCTCAGGAGCCCCCGATCCCTGAATCCTTGGCCGCCGCAGCCGCTGCTGCCCAACAACTCCAAGTGGCTAGGAAGCAGGACACTCGACAGACAGCCACCTTCAGGCAGCAGCCCCCACCTATGAAGGTGAGTGAGCTGTGTATTGACTGTGGAGGAAGCAAGGTATCCTCAAGCAGCCCCACAGAAGGTTGGGTCTGGGGCTTTGGTCTTATTTGGGGTCTTTCTAAAACAGCTTTTGTTTGGGACACAGAAGAAAGAGTCGTGCATGCTAGAGGAGACCCACTGGTCTTGCCTTGTATTCCCAGAAGAGTTAGAATGGGGGAATGTCAGTGGGCTCTGCTAAAGTATAATTTTCAAAAAGCTAGAAACATGACTTAGAAAATATATAGTGAGTGTATATCATTAATGAGGGAACAAGCAGCATTACAAATCTAGGGTTCCAGAAGCCTTAGAGGAACAGATAATTATATAGTCAGGAAAGGAAAGGAATGCTGAAATAAGTTTGCAGTGTTAAATTCAGAAATGGTTACTGCCCTATAGAGCAATAAAACTGTAATCTTTGTGATTACCTTTTCTATGAAACACACATAATTTGCATCTATACTGGGCAAAAAACATTTTTGCCTTGTCAACATTAAGGCCAAGAATCTGGACCTTGATCAATAGTAAATAGTCAAATAGTATACTATGTAATGGAACAGTATTTATACTCAATTAAACAGAATAGAGAGCCCAGAAGTAAACCCTCATACCTACGTTCAATGTCTTCAACAAGAAGGCAAGACTACACAATGGAGAAAAGACAGTCTCTTCAGCAAGTGGTGCTGGGAAAGCTGGACAGCTACATGTAAAATAATGAAATTAGAATACTCCCTCACACCACACACAAAAGTAAACTCAAAATGGCTTAAAGACTTAGATATAAGGCATGATACCATACAACTGCTAGATGAGAAGATAGGCAAAAGATTCTCTGACATAAGTCATGCCATTGTTTTCTTAGGTCAGTCTCCCAAGGCAATAAAAGTAAAAGCAAAAATAAACAAATGGGAACTAATCAAACTTATAAGCTATTGCACCACAAAGGAAACCACAAACAAAAATGAAAAGCAACAATATGAACTGGAAGGAAATATCTGCAAATGATGGGACAAAGGCTTAATACCCAAAATATAAAAATAGCTCATAAAATCAATAACAAAACAACAAGCAATCCCATCAAGAAATGGGCAGAAGACCTCAATAGACATTTCTCCAAAGAAAATATACCAATAGGCACATAGGCCAATAGGCACATGAAAAGATGCTCAACATCACTAATTATTAGAGAAATGCAAATAAAAACTACAATGAGGCATCACCACATACTGGCCAGAGTGACCATCATTAAAAATTCTACAAGGGTTCTGCTGACCACTGCCAAAGACAGACCTTCTAATTATCTGTTGCAATCCAAGGAGGCCTGTCCACGTGGCAGGCAATACTGAGGTTCCACTGAGTCAGAGATCTCCACTGTGTTCTTGCACACTGGCTTTTGGAACTCAAGTAAAGGCCCTTTCATTTTGGGTGAAATTCCTCTTGGTAGATTAGACCTAGGCTGGTCTTTGGGGAGAGATCAAGCGCTGAGCTTTTGGAGTGGGAGCACTGAATCCAACATCCTAGACTACCAGAGAACTAACATGAGGGAGTATCAAATAGTGAGAACTCACACAAAGGAAACCACTTGAATACAAGACCGAGCATCACTCAACCAGCAGTAGCACCCTGTGCAGGATGCCTCATCTAAATAACAAACAAAACAAAAATACAAACCCAATCATCAGCGGACAGGATCACCACCTCACTCAGCCTTGTCCATCACAGGAAAAAAAATACAAACAAAAATTCAGCACCAATATCACCCTATTTGAAGCTTACACAAACCACTGGACAAACTTTAGGAGGACAGACACAAAAAGGAAGAAAGAATTCAAAGAAAATGAGAAAGAAGGGAAAGAGACACGTGTACCCCAATGTTCATCGCAGCACTGTTTATAATAGCCAGGACATGGAAGCAACCTAGATGCCCATCAGCAGATGAATGGATAAGAAAGCTGTGGTACATATACACAATGGAGTATTACTCAGCCATTAAAAAAATACATTTGAATCAGTTCTAATGAGATGGATGAAACTGGAACCTATTATACAGAGTGAAGTAAGCCAGAAAGAAAAACACCAATACAGTATACTAATGCATATATATGGAATTTAGAAAGATGGTAACAATAACCCTGTGTACGAGACAGCAAAAGAGACACTGATGTATAGATCAGTCTTATGGACTCTGTGGGAGAGGGAGAGGGTGGGGAGATTTGGGAGAATAGCATTGAAACATGTATAATATCATGTAT
>NW_011476994.1:8296-9097 GCF_000754665.1 Bison bison bison | reverse complement strand
GGTATACCTATGGCGGATTCATTTCAATATTTGGCAAAACTAATACAATATTGTAAAGTTTAAAAATAAAATAAAATTTAAAAAAAAAAGGAGAAAGAAAGGAGACCTCAAACACAATAAGTTAAAAAAAAAAAATAATGAAAAGACAGAGAAATACTACACAATGAAGGAACAAACTAGAAACACAGAAGTCCAAATAAATGAAGAGGAAATAGGCAAATTACCTGAAAAATAATTCAGAATAATGGTAGTAAAGATGATCAAAAACCTTGAAAACAGAATGGAGAAAATGCAAGAATCAATTAATAAAGACCTAGAAGAATTAAAGAATAAACACACAGAGACATACAACACTACTACTGAAATTAAAAATAGAAGGAATCAATAGCAGAATATCTGAAGCAGAAAAGCGAATCAGTGAGCTCAAAGACAAAATGGTGGAGATAACCTCTGAAAAGCAGAATAAAGTAAAAAGAATGAAAAGAACTGAGGATAGTCTCAGAGATTTCTGGGACAATATCAAATGCACCAAATTCGAATTATAGGGATCCCAGAAGAAGAAAGGGTATGCGAAAATTTTTGAAGAGATTATAGTTGAAAATTTCCCCAACATAGAAAAGAAAATAGTCAATCAAGTCTAAGAGGAACAAAGAGTCCCATAAAGGATAAACCCAAGGAGAAACATGCCAAGACGCATACTAATCAAACTGACAAAGACTAAACACACAGAAAGAATATTAAATGCAGCAAGGGAGAAGCAACAAGTAACATACAAGGGAAACCCCATATACTTAACAGCTG
>NW_011476994.1:7717-8196 GCF_000754665.1 Bison bison bison | reverse complement strand
TCCCTCATTACAGGCATATTCTTTACCAGTTGAGCCACCAGGGAAGCCCAAGAATACTGGAGTGGTTAGCCTATTCCTTTTCCGGCAGATCTTCCTGACCCAGGAATTGAACCAGGGTCTCCAGCATTTCAGGAGGATTTTTCCAGCTGAGCTACCAAGGAAGCCCCAAAGGTTGGATTATATAGTCTCTATTGCTCTGTTTTCAAGTTCACTAATCTTCCCTTTGTCATCTCCATTGTGCTATGGATCCCATCCAGGGGCAGTCCTAAGATGGCAGAGGAATAGGATGGGAAGATCACTTTCTCCCTGACAAAATCATCAAAAGATCATATGAACCCTGAGCAAATTCCACAAAACCACTTCTGAACGCTGGCAAAGGACAACAGGCACCCAGAAAGGCGGCTCATTCTCTTCGAAAGGAGATGTTTTATCATCAGTGCTGTATGGATGGAGAAGTCTAGAGGCTACTATAATAATAA
>NW_011476994.1:6843-7617 GCF_000754665.1 Bison bison bison | reverse complement strand
CAAGACATACCAAGCTAATTCTCCAGAGCCAACAAGTTTCAGAGCAAGACATACCAAGCTAATTCTCCAAGAATCCAGGAACATAACCCTCAACATTAAAATACAGGCAGCCAAAAGACACACCAAACCCACAGACATAAAAACTCACTAGTGGACACTTCACTGCACTCCATAGAGAAGAGATCCAGCTCCACCAACCAGAACACCAATGCAGGCTCCCCTAACCAGGAAAACCTGGCAAGCCACTCGTCCAACCCCACTCACAGGAAGTAACCTCTACAAGAGGAACCACAGACTTCCAGCATACATAAAGGCCACCCCAAACACAGCAATCTAAACAAGATGAAAATACAGAGAAATATTCATCAGGGAAAGAAACATGACAAATGCCCAACAAATGAAACAAAAGAGGAGGAGATAGGGAGTCTACCTGAAAAAGAATTCAGAATAATGATAGTAAAAATGATCCAAAATCTTCAAAACAAAATTCAGTTACAGATAAATAGCCTGGAAACAAGGATTTAGAAGATGCAAGAAATGTTTAATAAGGACCTAGAAGAAATAAAAGAGTCAATAAATAATGAATAACACAATAACTGAAATCAAAAGCACTCTGCAAGGAACCAACAGTAGAATAACTAAGGCAGAAGATAGGATAAGTGAGGTGGAAGATAGAATGCTGGAAATAAATGAAGCAGAGAGGAAAAAAGAATCAAAAGAAATGAAGACAAACTCAGAGACCTCTGGGACAATGTTAAACGTCCCAAAATTCGA
>NW_011476994.1:5436-5649 GCF_000754665.1 Bison bison bison | reverse complement strand
ACAAATGGAGACCAAAAGAAAGCAGGAGTAGCAATACTCATATCAGATAAAATAGACTTTGAAATAAAGGCTGTGAAAAGAGACAAAGAAGGACACTACATGATGATCAAAGGATCACTCTAAGAAGATATAACAATCATGAATATATATGCACCCAAAATAGGATCACTGCAATATGTAAGGCAAATGCTAACAAATATGAAAGAGGAAAAT
>NW_011476994.1:2940-4943 GCF_000754665.1 Bison bison bison | reverse complement strand
CAACTAGAAAAAGAAGAAATGAAGAACCCAGGGTTACTAGAAGGAAAGAAATCATAAAAATGAGGGCAGAAATAAATGAAAAAGAAATAGAGGAGACCATAGCAAAAATCAACAAAGGTAAAAGCTGGTTCTTTAAGAAGATAAATAAAATTGACAAACCATTAGCCAGACTCATCAAGAAAAAAAAGGAAAAAGAATCAAAGCAACAAAATTAGAAATAAAAATGGAGAAATCACAACAGCAGCATAGAAATGCAACAGATCATAAGAGACTACTATCAGCAACTATATGCCAATAAAATGGACAACTTAGAAGAAATGGACAAATTCTTAGAAAAGTATAACTTTCCAAAACTGAACCAGGAAGAAATAGAAAATTTTAACAGAGACATCACAAGCATGGAAATCAAAACTGTAATTAGAAATCTTCCAACAAACAAAAGCCCAGGACCAGACGGCTTCCCAGCTGAATTCTACCAAAAATTGAGAGAAGAGCTAACACCTATCCAACTCAAAGTCTTCCAGAAAATTGCAGAGGAAGGTAAACTTCCAAACTCATTCTATGAGGCCACCATCACCCTAATACCAAAACCAGACAAAGATGCCACAAAAAAAGAAAACTACAGGCCAATATCACTGATGAATATAGATGCAAAAATCCTTAACAAAAGTCTAGCAAACAGTATCCAACAACATATAAAAAAGATCATACATCATGACCAAATGGGTTTCATCCCAGGGATGCAAGGATTCTTCAATATTCACAAATCAATCAATGTGATACACCACATTAACAAATTGAATGAATAAAAACCATATGATTATCTCAATAAATGCAGAGAAAGCCTTTGGCACAATTCAATATCCATTTATGATAAAAGGAAAAAAACCCTCCAGAAAGCAGGAATAGAAGGAACATACCTCAACATAATAAAAGCCATATATGATAAATCCACAGCAAACATTATCCTCAATGGTGAAAAGTTAAAAGCATTTCCCCTAAAGTCAGAAACAAAATAAGGGCACCCACTCTCAGCACTACTATTCAACATAGTTTTGGAAGTTTTAGCCACAGGAATCAGAGAAGAAAAAGAGATAAAAGGAATCCAGATTGGAAAAGAAGAAGTAAAACTCTCACCATTTGCAGATGACATGATCCTCTATATAGAAACCCCTAAAGACTCCACCAGAGAATTACTAGAGCTAATTAATGAATATAGTAAAGGTGCAGGATGTAAAATTAACACACATAAATCCCTTGCATTCCTGTATACTAACAATGAGATAACACAAAAAAAATTAAG
This sequence comes from Bison bison bison, assembly GCF_000754665.1. Classification (NCBI taxonomy): domain Eukaryota; kingdom Metazoa; phylum Chordata; class Mammalia; order Artiodactyla; family Bovidae; genus Bison; species Bison bison. The sequence continues at coordinate 3,640 of NW_011476994.1, read as the reverse complement.
GAAACAATTCCATTCGTCATTGCAACGAAAAGAATAAAATACCTAGGAATAAATCTACCTAAAGAAAAAAAAAAAAGACCTATATATAGAAAACTATAAACACTGCTGAAATAAATCAAAGAGGACACAAATAGATGGATAAATATACCATGTTCATAGATTGAAAGAATCAATATAGTGAAAATGAGTATACTACCCAAAGCAATCTATAGATTCAGTAGAATCTCTGTCAAGCTACCAACGATATATATATATTTTTTTTACCAACGATATTTTTCAGAGAACTAGAACAAGCAATTCCACAATTTGTATGGAAATACAAAAAACCTCAAATGGCCAAAGCAATCTTGACAGACAAGAATGGAACTGGAGGAATCAACTTGTCTGACTTCAGACTATCCTACAAATCTGCAGTCATCAAGACAGTATGGTACTGGCACAAAGACAGAAATATAGATCAATGAAACAAAATAGAAAGCCCAGAGATAAATCCACACACCTATGGACACCTTATCTTCGACAAAGGAGGCAAGAACACAAAATGGAGCAACAGCAATCTCTTTAACAAGTGGTGCTGGGAAAAGTGGTCAACCACTTGTAAAAAAATGAAAATAGAACACTTTCTATTTCCAGTTTTTTAAGGAATCTCCACACTGTTCTCCATAGTGGCTGTACTAGTTTGCATTCCCACCAACAGTGT
>NW_011476994.1:2615-2840 GCF_000754665.1 Bison bison bison | reverse complement strand
GGATCCTGCTGTGATGTATGTCAGAGAGTGTTTTGCCTATGTTCTCCTCTAGGAGTTTTATAGTTTCTGGTCTTACGTTGAGATCTTTAATCCATTTTGAGTTTATTTTTGTATATGGTGATCCAGCAATCCCACTGTTGGGCATACACACTGAGGAAACCAGAAGGGAAAGAGACACGTGTACCCCAATGTTCATCGCAGCACTGTTTATAATAGCCAGGACAT
>NW_011476994.1:0-412 GCF_000754665.1 Bison bison bison | reverse complement strand
ATTACTTTACTAGCGTGTGAGATGAGTGCAATTAGTGTGGTAGTTTGAGCATTCTTTGGCATTGCCTTTCTTTGGGATTGGAATGAAAACTGACCTTTTCCAGTCCTGTGACCACTGCTGAGTTCTCCAAATTTGTGGGCATATTGAGTGCAGCACTTTCACAGCATCATCTTTCAGGATTTGGAAGAGCTCAACTGGAATTCCATCACCTCCACTAGCTTTGTTCACAGTGATGCTTTCTAATGCCCACTTGACATCACATTCCAGGATGTCTGGCTCTAGGTGAGTGATCACACCATCGTGATTATCTGGGTTGTGAAGCTCTTTTTTGTACAGTTCTTCTGTGTATTCTTGCCACTTCTTAATATCTTCTGCTTCTGTTAGGTTCATACCATTTCTGTCCTTTACCGAT
>NW_011476993.1:40208-42866 GCF_000754665.1 Bison bison bison | reverse complement strand
AAATGCATTCCCCCTGGAGGCCTCCAGGGGGAATGCATTTTGGGCCCTCCCTGGGTGCCCGCTCCTCCCTGCAACTCCAGGCTGGCCCCCCGGGCCCTGGTCCACTGGCCACAGTCCTTTCGTGGGGGCGGCCTCGGGGTGGGTCCCCATGGCCAGCACCCACTGGGCTGAGCACCCACAGAGGTGACTGGAGCGTGGGCCGTGGGCATCTGTGGCCTTCCCGGGATCGCTGTGTCCAGCACTGTCTTCATAGGGTCTGGCTCACGCAGCCGGAGAGCCCGGACCCTCTAAGGTGTCCAGGGCCAAATCTGAGCTCCCCGTTTGACAGAGAATTCCAGGAGTTCCCACCTAAAAAAGTGGGTTGTCGGCAGACAGTTGAGGGGAGGTGAATGCACAGGAAAGACGGTGGAGACACCCGAGTTCTGTGTTTCTTTAGCTCGAGAGTGCGTGTGGAAGAATCTTCTCTTCCATCTTGAAAAAAATTGTGGCTAAATATAGGCCACGTAAAATTTATCATTTTAAGTCTTTTAGGTGTACAGTTCAGTCGCCCTCCCAGCACCTCCAGAGCTTTTCCACTTTCCCAGCTGGGACTCACCGCTGAGCACCTCTTCCCCCGCGCCTCCGGTCCTAGGCGGCCTCTCTCCGTCCAGTCTCCGTCTGAGGCTCACGCTCCAGGGACCTCGCAGAAGGGGTCAGGCAGTGCTTGTCTTGTGTCCGGCTTGTTTTACTGAGTGTTCATTCCCGTTACAGCATGTGTCAGACTCTCCTTCCTCTCTGAGGTGGGATGATACTCTGTTGTACAGATGGACCGCGTTTTGCTGATTCATTCTTTCATCTTTAGAGACTGGGGTTGTGTCCGTCCTTTAGCTGTCGTGAATAATGCTGCCGTAAGCATGCGTGTGCGACACGTACATGTTGGATGGATGTTCTGGATTCCTTGGCGACTCTGAGTTTAATTCTGAGGGAGCGCCGTGCTGTCCCCCTTGGCGGCGCCATCTTCCAGCCCCACCAGCAGTGCTCACGGGTTCCAGTTCCTCTGCATCCTCACCAACACTGCTTGTTTTCTGCTTTTTTGATAATAACTATCTGATGGGTATGATGCAGTGTCTCATACGGCTTTGATCTGCATTTCCCTAGTTCATGTGATTATTAGCTATTTGCATATCTTCTTTGGAGAAACATCTCTTTAAGTCTTTGGTCCACTTTTTAACTGGATTCTTTTTGTTGAGTTTTAAGATTTCTTTATGTTTTCTGAATACTGGTCCTTTTTCAGATACGTGATTTACAAGTATTTATCATGTCCCATTTTGTGGATTACGTTTTCCTTCTGATGAGTGTCTTGATGGGTGGGAGCCAGGCTTTGACATGTGGCCAGCAGTGAGTGGGGTGGAAGGCCCTCGGGCCCTTTCGTGCAGCGCTGTGGTGGAGTCTGCCACGTGCAGAGTCTGCATGGGAAACGCCCATTTCCAAGCCCCCCTGGAACAGGTGTCGTGAACAGTCGAGAACCTGGATGCCTAAGGCTCCACGGAGGAGGACGAAGGACCCAGCTTTTCGGACACCAGTTGAAGATCTTGGTGTAAGGCGATGCGTCCATCACTGTCCCTGCCCCTGCCAGGGACGGGACTTATTTAGCTTTTTCCGCATGAAAGTATGAGAAAGTAATAAACAGGGAACTGCTGTATAACATCAGAAACTAAATTCAGTATGTTATAATAACCTATGACGGAGAAGAATCTGAAAAAGAATAGATAAACGTATAAAACTGAATCGCTTTGCGGTATAGCTGAAGCAATTGTAATTCAACTACACTTCAATTTTTAAAGTATTCAAAAAATGAAAAGTAAAGACGTGGCCAGCAGAGGTTCTTTGAGAGCTTTCCAGAGAAGAAGCATTTCAGATGCCGCTTTGTCATTAACAGTGCTCCAGGCACACTCCAGTTGTCAGCACCTGGGTGGTGGGTGAGCCCAGGAGCTCAGAAACCCATTAGCTCTGAGCAGCGTGTGACGTGGCCAGCGCTGAGGCCAACCAGCCTCCCTTTGGCTGGCGCGTTGGCACCCCCTTGGGCCCCTGGGATGACAGGAGCCACTGGGCTCCCCAGCTGCAGCCCTGTCTCCTCTGGGCCGCAGAGACCGGGTCCTGGTCAGGCGAGTCTCTCACCCGCGCTCTGCTTCATCGCAGGGATAGACTACAAGACAACCACCATCCTGCTGGACGGCCGGCGGGTCAAGCTGGAGCTCTGGTGAGTCGGGCTGCGTGCCGAGACGCCTGGGCGGGGGCTGCTGTGCTTCCCTTGTTGCCGGGGCCAGGGAGCGGGGTGAAGTCAGTCGGGTCCTTAAGGAAACCACCAGTATAGCAGCCGTGTAGACACGGGACCGCATGTGACGCAGAGACCAGAAGGTCAGGGCTGCCTGTCCTGGCAGAGCCTGGCTCCCTTTTGCCCATAAAGATGTGTTTCCAGGGGGCCCCGGCCCTTCCCTCCTTGCCACTACCAGATTCCACATTGAGGGCATTTGGAGACCCTTGCAGTTGATGTGTGACTTCCCCCGCACTTGAGTTCTCCAGCCCCACAGGGCAGTCTTCTGGAGTGTCCAGGTCAAGGAGGTCTGCAGGGCGCATGCAGAGCGGGAGGGGCGGGGTCCTTCATGCAGGTGGGCTCCC
>NW_011476993.1:33584-38421 GCF_000754665.1 Bison bison bison | reverse complement strand
GGGGCGTGTGGGGGCAGCCGGGGACGGCAGCGTCCTGTTGAGCTGGGGCTTGGGATCAGCTGGGTTAGCACCAAGGGGAGCTCAGCCAGGCGCTGGTCTCCTGGAGACAGGTGAGTGGTCTGGGCACATGCGCCCTTCCAGCAAGTGCCAAGTAGGACACCAGCCTGGGTGGGGTGTATGCAGTTCATCTGCTCCCCTCGTCCGCGCGGTTGTTTCTGGGCAGAGCTGTGCTCGCGCCGTGGGGCGTGGGCAGGGGCGTTCAGCCACAGCCTGTGGTTCCTTGGCCGCTGTACCACAACCGCGTGACTCAGCCCACACTCACTGGTAAAAGCCGCCCTCCAACCTTGGTCAGGTGGTGATTGCACAGTGTGTGTTTGTCCAAACTCATTGAACAGGTCACACCTGAAATGCCTACGTTTTTTGGTGTGTAAGCTCAATAAACTACCTTGGCAACAAGGGTGCACACGCCCACCCACACCTGGGAGGTTTTCTCTCGCAGCTCGAGTCACCCGTGTGTGCTCAGACGCTCGCTGCCGATGTTTGTAACAAAATGAGGTGTGTCACCTGTGACCCAGCAGCCGCGCCCGCTGACCAGCCTGGTGCAAGAGCGTGGCTGCTGTGGGGAAGGGCCCTGGTGTGCTGGGCGGTTTGCACCAGGACCCTCTGTGGGTTAGGAGATGCCTGTGGGCGCCTGAAAGACAGCAGCAGGTAACTGGGGCGGGGGCAGGACCAGAGCCTCTGTCTCTACCATGGAGGCTTACTCAGTTTTAAGAAGCTGAGCCAAAGTTAAGAGAAAAGGGGAGAATACAGTAAGAATGTCTTTGCCACTCCTGTGGCTCTCTGAGGTCACAGCTGACTTGGGGGTCCTTTGAAGGGGTCCTGGTGACCAGGAACCTCATTTGGGGTCTCAAGGAAGCCACCTGTGCTCAGTCCCAAGTGTCTTTCCTGCCAAGTCTGTGGTCCCTTTGGTCCCTGCCCACAGTTTGGCCGTCTCGCTGTCCTTCGTCCTGTGACCTTTCTGTCATTAGCCTGACCTGGCGGACACGGGTGGCGGTGGTAGGCAGAGACTGGCGCCAGCTAGGAGACCAGCCAGAGGCTCTTCAACAGCCTTGGGGTGCACTTGAGCCTGAACCCAAGAGATGGGCTTCTCTCCGTTTGCTCGAGCTTTTAAACGTTACGGGTCCCCTCTTCTTCCCCACATGCCTGCACTGGCTTGGTGGGTCTGTGCGATTGGCTGGGGCCCGCTCGAGCTGCCGGTGAGGTGAGCTGTCCGTGAGATGCGCCTTGTGGGACCTGGGTCCCTGACCAGGGCTGGAGCCTAGGCCCCCTGCGTTGGGAGACTGAGGTCCTGGACCACCAGGGGGGCGCCTCTGGAGTTTCATATATGGAATCTCCTGGAATGGGCAGGTGGACTGAGTGGGAAGCCATCATCAAAGCTCCGCTGGGGGAGGATGTCTGCGGATTCCCGTTCATGATGAAGATGACACTTAGGATGGATTAGTGCTGACGGAGTTACAAGGAGACAGAAGCGTGGAGATGGGGGTCTTGCTGCAGATCTGGTAGTGCTGACCTTGCCCTTGCATGGCAGGAAACCAAAGCAGAGTGTTTGCTCACAGCCGGCCAAGACCCCTTGAGTCAGGTTGGGTGAGACCTTCGGCAAGAACCGGTGGGACTTGGAAATAGCGTGCACTGTGCATTGGATGGCTTGGCAACCAGGACCACCCAGAGGCGCCCCGGGAGTAGGGTGTGGTGGTGGAAGAGCGCCACTGCTCCCGGTGCTCCCTGAGCACGGTCCGCTCAGGTTCTGGAGCACGGCAGTCAGCTTCTGATGCTTTAACAAGCCAGGACGAAATCACTGAAAATGTCCTGTTGGCATCTGGCTTAACGGATACGCCGGGTTTCGGGGCTCCAGCCGGCGGCCATCGGGAGCACTCCCAGTACTGCTGCCTCACCCTGCTGGCCGCCGGGAGCTCAGGTCAGGCTGGTCGGAGCTCAGGGCAGCTGTGCCTACAGCAGGGTGGAGTTCAGCCTTTGGCCGTGGTCAGCACGTGGGCCCCCACAGCCTCAGCAGTCCTCAGGCTGTGTGGCCAGTGTGCCAGGCCCAGCTCTGGCCTTTGCTGGTCGGCCTCAGTGGCTGCTGGCTCACCTCCACCTGAGCAGTTACCCTGCAGACTGGCACGACCAGGCCTTTTGTTGCATGGCAGCCCCTGCCTCTCGCCCTGGTGTGGCTCCAGGCCAGATGGGGGCCTGACAGCCCCAGAGGAGGTGTCCCCCTCCTGAAGGACCCCGGAGGTCACGTGCACCCAGCCTGGACGGGGCTGTCAGTGAAGACTCAGTCACATGCCGAAAGGCTCAAGTGCTACTCTTAATTTGCAGTGAGGCACAGAAATGTAACGAGCAGAGCATTTTTAAGATACCCTTGTTGCTGTTAATTGAAAGTATAATTTGCTGGAGTGGAAAGAAAAAGACCAAAATGAAAATTTCTTTCCCTCCCCAGCTTCTTGGTCACTTTGGAGCACTGCTTTATTAACACGATGTACTAATGAAGATCCCTTTTTATATTATGTGTAAAATGTAACATTGATAGGTTAATAAAGATGCTTGAATCAAAAAATAAGCATCACACAGGAAGCGTAAGCAAGGAAGTAAGTCCCCGTCCAGCCCTTCCACGGGTGGTCACGTCTGTGGAAGCCTGTTCTGTGTGGTGTGTTTGTATTTCTGTTCTCTAAAACTGCCCGTGTATGGCAACGGGTCCGTGTTTGTCCCCTCGATGTCTGTGGTGCCCATGAGCAGCGTGGGTGAGCGCAAGTGCACCCTGCCTTCGTCGCCTGCCCGCCTGGGGGCCTGGGGACCGCATGTTTAGTTTGTTGATGTTTGTTTTATGAGCAGTTCTGTGTTGAGTATCTGTAAAGACTCGACGCGGATGGCCCAGCCCTTGGTCCATGTGCCTTTTGGTGGACTCTGTCATCCCCCCACAGCGGGCGGCTCCCCTCCAGGCCCAGCGTGTCCCCTGCAGGCAGCTCCGCCCTGCCCTGCACAGGCTTTCCATCCCCCACCCCACCCCGGCCGGGGTGAAAGCGGTCTCCACCTGCTCCTTAGCAGGACCTCATCTGCCAGAATTCGAAGCACAGTTTCAAGGGGAAAGGCTTCAGAATTCCTCATTTTGAGATGGAGGGTGCCCTCCATCACAGCTACACTCTCCCCTTCCTGGTGTGTGACGGAGACGTGGGCTAGATGAAGGCTACTCCCTGCACAGGGAGGGCGTGAGCCATGCTGGTGGGTGGGTTCTCACAGAGCCTGTTTCGGGGTGGAACATGAGGCCAGAGACGGGTGATCCCGGGGCCCTGAGGCTCATGAGAGGTTGCCACCAGGCAGGCGGAGTAGCAGTCTCCGAGGGCTGTGGTAGGGAAGTCCCCGCAGCAGAGCCTCTGTGCGGAGGTCTTGGGGCAGCTGCTCCCGGACTCATGTCCCCTGCAAGTGTGGGTGGGACCGCTCAGAAACACCTCTGTTCAGCACCCCCTGGTTCCCCAGGAAGAGTGCCCCACACCGCAGTCCTGTGCGCCTGCCGTTCTCAGGTGGAGTGACTGTTAGATGACGTAGGGTAGCACGTGTGCTTGAGGAAAGATACGGAAAAACTACAGTTCTATCCCAGCAGATTCCCCACGTGGAGGGAGGCAGTACCGAACCCTTGAGGTCCCTGCAGTCAGATGGCCCCCAGCCAGACGGTGGACAGGGCATGCCACGGTGAGGAGACAGGTCGGGCTAGCTGAGCCCTGTGCACAGAGCCCCCCTTAAATGCAGGAGGAAGGTTCAGAGCTCATTTTCCACATCGCCGCCTGTTGGGTGAACTGCGTCTCCACCTGACAGCTTGGCTGGTGCCTGAGCGCCCCGGCCCTGCCCGTATGGGGACGGAGGGCTACGGGGCAGAGCCTGAACAAGACCCCGTCATCCGTGGGAACCTGGACCTCGTAAGACCCTCACTTGCCTTGCAGGGAATCCTGCTGGTGTATGACATCACCAACCGCTGGTCCTTCGACGGCATTGACCGGTGGATCAAAGAGATCGACGAGGTAGGTGTACTCCCCCAGACCCCCTTCCAGGGCCACACCCATCCCTGGCATGTGGGCCGACATCCCCCACTTGCAAAGGGAGCCTCTGTGGCCCCCACTTGCAGCGCCTCTCATGCCCAGGTTCTGTGCGTCCCCAGCCGCTGGCCGCTGGCTGCAATGGCACCACGGGTTGGGGTTCTGGGCCCCCAGGGGCCCCTCAGCACGGAATCGATGGAGGGTCGCTCTGCGAGCTGGGGGCTGGGGGTGGGTGCAGAGGGGCATCCTGCCACTGCACGTCTGCTGAGTCCTGCACACCTCCTAGCACGCACCCGGAGTCCCCCGGATCCTGGTGGGGAACCGGCTGCATCTAGCCTTCAAGCGGCAAGTCCCAACAGAGCAGGCGCGCGCCTACGCGGAGAAGAACTGCATGACCTTCTTCGAGGTCAGCCCGCTGTGCAACTTCAACGTCATTGAGTCCTTCACTGAGCTGTCCCGCATCGTGCTCATGCGGCATGGCATGGAGAAGATCTGGAGGCCCAACAGAGGTGAGGCGCGGGCGGGGCCCGGCTGCGGGGGCGGGGCCTGCAGGGGAGGGGCGGCTGCGGACTGACCTGTCCCACCGCCAGTCAGAGGACAGGTTCCAGGCCCCAGTCCCACCAGAGCAGAGCTAACGAGGTGGCAGGGAGGCTCAGTTCCCACCCAGGGTTATGGGCTTGGATGTCTAGCCGCCGAGCCCTGCGGGGTGGGGAGGAGACAGGGGCGGGGTGCCCAGTGGCTGCTCTGGGCTT
>NW_011476993.1:24429-33218 GCF_000754665.1 Bison bison bison | reverse complement strand
CCCGTCACCATCAAGAGCCACCTCAAGTCCTTCTCAATGGCCAATGGCATGAACGCCGTCATGATGCACGGGCGCTCCTACTCGCTGGCCAGTGGGGCTGGGGGTGGCGGCAGCAAGGGCAACAGTCTCAAGCGGTCCAAGTCCATCCGGCCACCGCAGAGCCCCCCCCAGAACTGCTCGCGCAGCAACTGCAAGATCTCCTAGCCACGGGAGGGTCAGCCTGGGAATGCTCCTGGCGGGCTCTGGGCCCTGTGCTATGTGCCGGGGACTTTGGCCACATAGCCCCTCCTGGGAGGCATGGGGGACGCACCTGGTAGGCTAGTGGTCTCGGCCAGACCAGCTGCACAGGACAGCGGGGATCATGCTGTGCAGATGGTGGTGGAGCACGCCGGGACCCCAAGGAGCGGCTGAGAAGGGCCCCGAGGAGGCTGTGCCTGGTGATGGCCTGAGGACTGGGGCTAGGCCCCTTTCTTATTTATGTAACACGGTTTGTACATTTTTAAAGGACCAGCAGGGAAGCCTCTGTGCAGCCACGCGGTGAGCGCACAGCTGAGGGGGTGAGCCTGGGAGCACGGGGAGGGTGGTGAGGCTGAGACCAGAAGGGAGCCACCATCCAGGCTTGAGTGAACTCACAGGGCCCTTCACATGGGGTGTGGCTGCGGGGGCCAGCGAGGGTCACGGGGACCCCCAGCTGCACTGTCAGCCTCTGAGCACGGTGATTGGCGCACCTGCCCCGGGACGCTAGGCTGCAGCTCCCAGGGCGCCCACCAGCCCTCCTGGAGGACACCCTGTGAGCCCCAAGCCGCGGGGTCAGGGCCGGGGTGACGCGCAGGTCTCAGGTTTCTTGGGAAAGGAAGTGGGCACACCCCCACATCCCTCCCCCGCGCCCTCTCCCCACTCGGGGGCTGACAGCCTTGAGATTCTGTACCTTCAGTTCCATTTGTACCTGTTGCCACGAGAAGTTGGCTCAGCTTCTCTCCTAGTTGAGGACACAGCTGTTTGTAGGCAGGCAGTACTCGCTGGGCCTTGAGGCCAGGGTAGGTCTGGACCGAGCCAGTCCCACTTGCCCTGGAGTTTCTAGACCCTACTCTGGTCAGCTTCAGTTTCCTGGCCTTGGGTGGGATCCCATAGCTGCTCCTCACCCAGACTCACCCCTCTGTGAGGTCACACGTCACAATGTGAGGTCACATGTCACAAGAGCCTTCCTCACCCATTTCTTCGTGGTGGACACTGAGCCCCTCCTCGAGGACCTACCAGCCAGCCTGAGCTGGAGGCCCGGCTTCCTTCCGTCCGCCTGGCTGGTGACGTGGCCACAGGTCACACTGGTGCTCAACTCTACCTCCTGCCTGTGGGCCCCTCCCTGGCCTGTGACCCCTTGATCAGGACTTGTGTGGTGGGTGCCCCGGGGGCTGCTGTCCTGGGAGGTGAGGTGGGGGGAGCCGCAGCATCTGTGGCCAGGCGCCCGGCTGCCAGCAGGGCCTGCAGAGGAGGCCACCCATCCCGGCTGCCGGCGGGCGCCCCTTTGGACTGTGTGGAGGGAACGGACGGGCCTGCGTTCACCGTGTCAACACTACCCTTTGCTGCTGTCCACACCTGCACCATTCCTGGGCTTGTCTTGGGACGGTTTTTTCTTCTTTGTTCAGTAAACATAATTCAGCTCTGGTCTCTGGGCTGCGTTGGGAGAAAATGAAGGTCTGGCTCTCATGGGCTGGGCTGGCTGGCAGATGGCACTGCAGACGGCTGCTTTGTCCTGCTCAGTCTTCCGCACCTGGGGTGTCTCCTGGTGGTGTTTGCACCAGACCAGGCTCTTAGGACCCTGCCTCTCAAGTCAACAGGTCAGACACGGGGTGGCAGGATGTTTTCCCGTTGGTCTCAGAGTGGGCGGTCCGGCCCCTGGGCCCTGATCTGCCCCTGCCCATGAGGAGCGGGACTCCCTGTTGTGGGGCCTGCAGGAGACAGGCCAATGCCTTTGGGTCCTGGCTGTTGTTAAGCTCTCCTAGGACTCTTCTCAGGGTGCTCCTAGATGCCCTTGGTCTCTCTCAGGACCACATAGCCCCACATAGGGCCACACACGGCCACTAAGATTCAAATCAGTCCAAGCAAACACTCAGCCTGTCTAGTGTCCACGTCTCATGTGACCACAGCTCTAGGATCCACCCTTTGCAGGCACCCACCGTTAGCCAGTTGAGGAAAGCCCTGGACCAGGGGTCGGGCGCCTGGGTGGGGGGTGGGGGCCCTAAATGCAGAGTTCTGCCCTGCATCAGCTTCCCCCCCTCCACCAACCACTGGTCACCAGAGCAAGCCCAGGCGGCACCGCCCACCAGGTATCTTTGTGCTGCGAATGCCTCTCTCCAGCAGAAAGCATTTAGATTTGACGCCAAGACCTGCTCTCGGGTTGTGCCTGTGGGAAGGAGCAGGGGAAGAGGCTCCCCGGGAAGGGAGCAGAACCCCACGGTGACTGGGCTGGATGCAGAGCCCCTGCAGCTCTGCACGGACACAGTGACTCCCAGGGGGCGGTCTGCTCTGGGGAAGGGGCTGGCCAGCCCTGCCCCCTCCTGCAGGGCAGCTTTGATCCCAGGGCCCTTCCATCCCTGAACCCAGGGCCTGGAGGGAGGAGGGGCTCCGGTTACAGCAGTGCCCCCTCCCCTCTCTGTCCAGAGCCGCCCTTCTCCGCCCCTTGGTGACCCTCGTGGCCAGTGTCTCTGTGCTCCTGGGCGCTGGCCCCTCCCCAGCCTTCCTCGTCTCCCCGCCCCCTGCCCTGAGCTGACCAGAGGGGCCAGGCGGGGGAGGGGCCGGTGCCACATGCACAGACTCCGCTCTACCCGGTCTGAGGCCAGCGTCCGCTGTGGGCTCCAACCTTGGGGTACAGGGGAGCCCGGGGCAGAAAGCAGGGGCACCAATCACAGGTCTGGGAGGGTGGATGCCTGCAGGGCTCGGGGCTCGCGGGGTCTGAGGAGGGGCTAGTGGCCACACCCCCCACCTTGTGGTCCGCGGTCCTCATGCCGGCCCTGAGGCCACTCCTGCTGCTGTTGCTCCTGGCTGGGCTGACTGCGGGGGCCAGCCTGCCGCCTGGCCCTGGGGGCCACCCAGGGGTGTGCCCCAACCAGCTCAGCCCCAACCTGTGGGTGGACGCGCAGAGCACCTGTGAGCGAGAGTGCGTCGGGGATCAGGTGAGCACAGGCAGTCCCCCCCAGCCCGGCTGCGGGGGAGACCAGCTCCTGGAGGGGCCAGGGTGTCTTGGTCTGGTTGGTCGGCGCTGGAGGAGCCCAGATCTCACCCCTCCCCCAGGCCTTGCCTGCACTGCAGAGAGGACCCAGCCACCCTTGATCCTGGAGGTCATTTTCTCTTGGGGCTCCCCACTCTTCGCACTGTGCTCCATGTTGAGGGGTCCTGGGGATAGACACCCCCAGATGCTGCCTCCATGTGTCTGAAGATTGAATGGGCTTCCCTGGTGGCTCAGCTGGTAAAGAGTCTGCCTGCAATGTGGGAGACCTGGGTTTGATTCCCTGGGTTGGGAAGATCTCCTGGAGAAGGGAATGGCTACCCACGGCAGCATTGAGGCCTGGAGAAATTCACGGGTGGTATAGTCCATGGGACCGCAAAGAGTCGTACACAACAGAGCGACTTTCATTTCTGTCCCCAGACCTGCCCACCCCCACCCTGAAACTAGCCGTTCTCGGGCCCAACGAGGCAGAGGCCAGGGCCCTGTTTGAATGTGCTGTGTCCTTACGGCCCGACCCTGCTGCAGTGCTGCGGCCTTCAGGACGCTGTACGTCCTCCCCAGGCCTTCGTGTCCTCGTCTGTACCATAGGAGTACCACCACCTGCTTTGGGGGCCAATTGTCTGGGGGCGTAGTGAGGTTCAGCAAGGTGACCTGTGAGGGGCTGCTGGCAGTTGTGGCTCACCCCCAGATGGAAAGCCAACCTGCTCGGCTCCATACGGGACACTGACGCAAGGAGGGGCAGCAGGCCTTCCCCGCCCAAGCTGGGCATGCTGGGGCTGGGCGGGAAGGAGCGTTCAGGTGCCTGCTGAGCCGTGCCCCCCACTCCCCAGGACTGCGCGGCCACTGAGAAGTGCTGTACCAACGTGTGTGGGCTGCAAAGCTGTGTGGCCGCCCGCTTCCCTGACGGCGGCCCGGCTGCATCCAGGCTGGCGGCCTCGTGTGAGGGCTTCGTGTGCGCACAGCAGGGCTCTGACTGCGACATCTGGGATGGGCAGCCAGTGTGCCGCTGCCGGGACCGCTGTGAGAAGGAGCCCAGCTTCACCTGCGCCTCGGATGGCCTCACCTACTACAACCGCTGCTACATGGATGCTGAGGCCTGCCTGCGTGGCCTGCGCCTGCGCGTCGTGCCCTGCAAGCACGTCCTCAGCTGGCCACCCAGCAGCCCCAGGCCCCCCGAGACTACCGCCCGCCCCACGCCCGGGGATGCCCCAGTGCCGCCCGCCCTCTACAGCAGCCCCTCCCCTCAGGCAGTATATGTGGGGGGCACGGCCAGCCTCCACTGCGACGTCAGCGGCCGCCCGCCCCCCGCCGTGACCTGGGAGAAGCAGAGTGACCAGCGGGAGAACCTGATCATGCGGCCAGACCAGATGTACGGCAACGTGGTGGTCACCAGCATCGGGCAGCTGGTGCTTTACAACGCCCGGCCAGAGGATGCCGGCCTCTACACGTGCACGGCGCGCAACGCCGCCGGGCTGCTGCGGGCTGACTTCCCGCTGTCCGTGGTCCAGCGGGATCCAGCCGGGGCTGGGGCCCACGAGGCGGCCAACGCCCCGGCCCAGTGCCTGCCCAGCACGCAGGCCTGTGTTGGCCCCCCGTCTGGCCGCGTCCTCTGGCACTTTGACCCGCAGCGGCGCGGCTGCATGACCTTCCCCGTGGGCAGCTGTGCTGGGGGCGCCCAGGGCTTCGAGACCTATGAGGCGTGCCAGCAGGCGTGCGCCCGTGACCCTGGGGACGCCTGTGCGCTGCCGGCCGTACAGGGCCCCTGCCAGGGCTGGGAGCCGCGCTGGGCCTACAGCCCGCTGCTGCAGCACTGCCACCCCTTTGAGTACAGTGGCTGCGAGGGCAACGGCAACAACTTTGAGAGCCGTGAGGCTGCGAGCACGCCTGCCCGGTGCCGCGCACGCCGCCCTGCCGGGCCTGCCGGCTCCGCAGCAAGCTGGCGCTCAGCCTGTGCCGCAGCGACTTCGCCATCGTGGGGCGGCTCACCGAGGTGCTGGAGGAGCCCGAGGCGGGGGGCGGCGGCATTGCGCGCGTGGCGCTGGACGAAGTGCTCAAGGATGACAAGATGGGCCTCAGGCTCCTGGGCACCAAGTACCTGGAGGTGACGCTGATCGGTGTGGACCGAGCCTGCCCCTGCCCAAACGTGACGGCCGGCGACGGCCCGCTGGTCATCATGGGCGAGGTGCGCGACGGCGTAGCCATGCTGGATGCGGGTAGCTATGTGCGCGCCGCCAGCGAGAAGCGCGTCAAGAAGATCTCTGAGCTGCTAGAGAGGAAGGCCTGCGAGCTGCTCAACCGCTTCCAGGACTAGCCTGCCCACCAACCCACAGCCCCAGCTTCCCGCTAGGCCCCGCCCTCCCCACACTCCCACCCTCTGCCTGAATAAAAGTCCTGGACCTCACAGCCTGTGGGTGCTGGGGGCCTGGCCCTCGCATGCGCACGTGGCTCTGCTCTGAGATGAGGAGGGAGGACCAGCCTGGGAGGTGGATGCCACCTCCCCCTGGCAAGAGGACCAGGCAGTCAGCTCGGTCCTGCCTCAGCATTCCAGGGGCCTTTATCCCTCCATCCCCTCACTGCCCGAGGGGAGCAGCAGAGTCCAAGATGCCTGCGAGTCCTGACCCACAGGCCAGACCCCTCCTGTGCCCAGTATGGAAACCTCAGAGACAGAGACAGCCCACAGGCACCCTGCAGGGGTGCTCCCAGGAGATGACATGGGAGATACCAGCAGTGGGGCAGCAGGAAACACTTTATTCTCAGGTTCTCAGCAGCCCTGTGGCCACTGGTCACAAATCCCCAGTCTGGGCAGGGCCACGCCCCGCAGTCTGGCCCAGGGTGGCAGGGGCTTTGTCCAGGGACACAGGCATCACAGAAGAGGGAGTTACTGTTTCCGGAAAATCAGGCACTTGTTGTTGGCTGGCATGTCCACCTGGGGGAGATACTTGGGCTGGAGAAGCTGCTCTTGGTCCCCAGGGAGGCTGCCCATGACCACAGCCCTCTCTACCTACCATCCTCTCCAGGAGCAGGCCACTGGCCTGGCCCAGGTCCTTGAGAAGGGAGGTGTCCCGCAGCCCCCATTCGGGGTTCCTGCATGAGGGGAAGTGGCAAGGTCGTGGCCTGGGGGTCACTCGACCCACCTGCCCCCCAGCCAAGCCCCCTACTCTCCGAGCTCTGACCTGCATCTGAGAGTCAGGTCAAAATCCACGTTACTTTGGGGAGAAATCTTCCCATTGATGGCATAGGCCTGTGGAGACGGGAGACACGATTCTGCCCACTGTCCACAGGCTCAGCCGTCCGCAGCCAAGCACTGTGCACACTTGCAGGATGGCACCCACAGAATGGAAAGGACCCACCCCTCGATGATCCCCAGACAGGGGACAGCAGAGGACAGTGCTGAGCAAGGGCAAGTGACGGGGGAGTGCTGGAGAGCAGAGGGCTTGGGTGTGCTTCAGTGCTGATAGGAAGCTGGAGGGAAAGGCAACTGAAAATACCAAGACAAGAAGGCAGTCCAGAAAAGCCAGGACAGCCAAGGCCGCCTGCCTGGGGAGGCCCATCTCAGGCAGGAGCACTCACCCCATAGGTGATGAGCACAGCCTTGGGTATGAGCAGGTGTCCTGCTGCTCTGAACAGGCCCTGCGGAGCGGGGAGGCAGGACAGCAGTGAGGAGCTTTCCCGGGACCTCCCTGGCCTGAGTCCCCATCACTGATACAGGGCAGATCGGGCATTCTGCTCCCTCCCAGTGCAGGAAAAAGAGTGCCACATGGCGCTGGTGGGTGGCCCCTGGGTGGCTCGCCCACGCTCCCACAGACCTCGGTGCAACTCAGGGGGGTGATGTGGCTCATGTTGATGCAGAGCAGCAGGTCCAGCGACTGCGGCAAGATCCCGCCCCACTGCTTCCAATCCCAGGTCACGTCCAGATACATCGGGGCCTTCACGTTGGGCAGCCCGTGGGCCTGAGTGGTGGCCAAGATGCTGCGGGAGGACAGCCCGTGGTGGGGGTGGCCCGTACAGCCTTTTCTGAGCCCCTGCAATCCTGCTTGGAGGAAGCTTAGAGGAACCACAATAGCGGAGGGGTCCAGGGCAACGAGACGGGGCCCACTTTCACCCGCAGGGTCCCACCTTCCCAGCGCACCTGTCCAGGCAGCGCTGGTCCACGTCGGACGGCTGCCACTCCGCATGGGGAAAGGCTCGCGCGAAGTGGGCTATGTGCTGGCCCGAGCCCGAGGCCACTTCCAGCACGCGGACGCCGCGCTGGGCCGAGTCCAAGTACTGCCGCAACACCTGCAAGATGGGCTCCTTGTTCCGCTCGGCGGCCTCCGCAACCAGCATTTTCCCAGTCCCCCGCGGAGAGCGCCTTCGCGAGTTTGGCACAGTCGGAAGCGTCGGGGGCGGAAGTCAAGCACCGCGGGGCCCGTCGGGAGTGGTAGTCACTGCGAGAGGGCGGGGGCTGTGGCCTGGCCGTGTTGCAATTGGCCTTTCCCTTCCACGGACTACAATTCCCATTAGGACACGCGCCGCGCCGTAAAGGCACAGCAGTCCCGGGAGGCGCGCTGCGAGCCGCCACCTCTGGACAGGAACCGGGAGGCAAGCTTGGGTCGTTAGTTTACAGGCGTCCATTGGCTCAGCACCCCGGTGCCCGTGGCTGTCCTAGCACTTTTTCATAGTGCTTGTTACTCCGAAATTGTCTCATTCTTGTCGCACTGGAATGGATTCCTTCACCTTGTCTGGCTTTTTTTTTTTTTTTTTTAATTAAATCCCTCGAGAGTTTTGGGGGCTGAAAGGGAAAAAAATATATATTCTAACCTGCGCCGCCCGGGAATCGAACCCGGGTCGCAAGAATGGGAATCTTGCATGATACCACTACACCAGCGGCGCGGTTGGCAGTAAGTGTGTCCGCGAGACTTAGGAGATTGTGACGCAAGCCCCGCCGCCCAGCCCCGGGCGGAGCCGTCAGAGCGCGGGCGTCGCTGCGGTGCGAGCTGCAGGGCTGGAAGCAATGGACTTGAGGGGCGGGGAGCGGGAAGGCGGTGGTCCCGCCGAGTCTCTCGGGCACCCAGCACTCCAGGGGAAGGAGCGGCGATGAGGGATGCGGTTTCTGGCCGACTGGATTCGAACTGACGCCGGGGAAACCATACCAACCGCGGCATTCCGGAAATTGTGGGTACTGGGCCATGGGAGGGCCTTCGTGGTTTGACTGGGCTCTGGTCTGAGCGGGGCCGCGGGGCGGAGCTCCCTGTGGTGGGCGGGGAAGCGGGGCGGAGCTCCCTGCGGTGGACGGGGCGCGGCCCCCGGAGGGGCCGGCTGCCTGCGGAGTCGAGCCTGTACTGCTCAGGGCGTCTCTGTGGCCCTGCGATAAGCAGTGCAAACCCAGGGTTCACGGGTGTTAAGGGGTCGGTGACCTCTGAGTCTCGTCGGGGGCCGGTTTGTGTGTTCTACCGCTCTTCCCTGGTTGTCTCGGGGCCCGTGTCTCGGAAAGGGCCCTCTTAGCAGGCGTGAGGCGGCGCTCAACACTCAGGTCTAGCTTATCTCCTTTGCTGGGCGATTTTTCTTGCGCGAGACGCTCCCTGCC
>NW_011476993.1:19266-24211 GCF_000754665.1 Bison bison bison | reverse complement strand
ATGGCGCTGACCGGGCTTTAGTCTGGGGGTGCTCTCTCGGGGCCATGCAGAGTGGGACCAGAGACTACAGTATGAATGCCATCAGATGGGGAGGACAGCCTTGCCTCTTAGGGACAAGAGGTGGTGTAGAGCTGGCCAATGTGAATACAAGGCCCCTAGAAAAGTTTCAGTGGGCCGGCCTCCAGACAACCCCTTTAGCATTCAGTGTTACCACACTTTTTTCTTAGCCGACTTTCTCATTTCATAAGCTTTTGTTACCTGACTCACTTTTGCCTCAAGTCCTGGTTTGCTGGGGCTTCCCAGGTGATGCCAGTGGTAAAGAATCAGCATTGTCAATGCAAGAGATGCAAGAGACATGGGGTCAATTCCTGAGTTAGGATAGATCTCCTGGAGTAGGAAATGGCAACCCAGGATTCTTGCCTGGAAAATTCCACGGACAGTGGGGGAGGGACACAACTGAGCAACGCACGCATGCCTGGTTTGTTGGGTATTTTCTGCGTCTCCAGGTGAACAAGAGGTGTCCCTCAGTGTGAATCTCTGCCCCCACCTGTGATGATCAGTGGCTAGTTGGGGCCTCTCCACCCAGGCCCCTCAGCCTCCTCGCCCACTCAAGAGGCACAAAGCTCCCTGGCTTCCCTGGGCTGCCCTGCGCTGTTCTCATACAATAAACAATAGAGGGACGTCTTCGATAGTCCAGTGGCTGAGACTCCTCACTCCCAATGGGAAAGAAAGTGTTAGTCGCCGAGTCAACTCTTTGCGACCCCATGGACGGTAGCCTGGCCAGGCTCCTCTGTCCATGGGATTCTCCAGGCAAGAATACTGGAGTGGGTTGCCATGCTCTCCTCCAGGGGATCTTCCTAACCCAGGGACTGAACCTGTCTCCTGCACTCAGGAGGCAGATTCTTTACCGCTGAGCCATCATCCCTGGTCAATGAACTAGATCTCACATGCCACATCTAAAGAGCCTGCATGCTGCAATGAATATCAAAGATCCTCTGTGCGGCAACAAACACCCAGACACAGAGCAGCCAAAGAAACTTAAAAAAAAAAAGAAGGAAATGTATATTTGGTCTGCATCCTGATTTCTGAATAGAACTCTTAAAACCCTGGGATTTCCTGAAGGAAGGGGTGAGAGGAGCATCTGTTATGCATAACAAGCCCCTTTCAATCTCACCTGGGTTCACACCAGACAGGTGACAAGTCAGGAGGAGGGGCAGGGGGGGCTGGTTGCCAGGGGAAACCAGCCCCACTCCTGACCTCTGACCTCCTGCCTGGGATAGGGGGCTGGAGATGCAGCTAATCTCCATTATTAACCAGTCCTACCAATGTGATGGACCTCCACTCAAACCCCAAATGGAGGGGGTCAGGGAGCTTCCAGCTAGTGAATGTGGAGGGCTGGGAGGGTGGCTCCCGGGGAGAGTGTGGGGCTCTGCACCACTTCCCACACCTTCCCTGGGCATCTCCTGCATCTGTTCCCAAGTTGTGTCCTTTGTGGCAAACCAATAAGGTAAGCAAAATGCTCCCCTGAGTTCTGTGAGTCATTCTGGCAAGTTACAGGACCCTGATTTACAGCTGGTCAGTCACAAATCCACCTGTAATGCAGGAGCTGCAGGAGACACTGATTTGATCCCTGGGTCAGGAAGATCCCCTGGAAAGGGGATGGCAACCCACTCCAGTATTCTTGCCTGTTGTGTTGTGGGACTGAGCCCTGAGCCTGTGGATCTGTGTGGACAATGGGTGGGTGGAGTTAGAATCCACTTAGATTGCAGGATACCCAGTTGGGATCCAAAGAGTCAGAGATGTGTCTGTAGGAGGGAGCAAGCCTTCATGTTGTATGTGCTGCCCACATGCCCAGCAAGGTCTTCCATTTAACAGCCCTTGACCTCAAGTTGCTCTCTGCCTGCCGTTCATCCCTCTGGGCTGGATTCTGTGTGACTGACGGACACCTGCCCTCCCTCCACACTCGGCACCCTCAGAGCCTGGGGCAGAGGCAGAGGCAGTGGACAGAGCAGAGCAGTGGGCTTTGCTGCAGTATGAGTGCACATGCGTGTGTGAATGCATGCACGGGAGCACCTGGGACTGTGTGAGTGTGCGTGTGTGTGAACGTGCGAACACTTTCCATAAAGTCCCGGATGTAAGTCAGACTCTGAAGCCCCCAGGAGCTGCTGAACATGGGACCCCTGGAAACGTCCCACGCCTGGGCCTGTGCTCAGTGCTACCTCCTGAGGTTGTGTCCTGAGGGTTACTGTTGGAGCCAGAAGGGCCCTCTCGGCTACTTCTGCTGCCTCATGATGTCCAGAGCCAACAGCGGCGTCCAGCTTCCTTCCTGGGGTCCAGGCCCAGGTGCCTGCCACCTGCTGAGCTCCCTCCGGAGCCCTGCAATGTGTACCCAGGGTGCTCGCCCACTACTGATTCCCTCAGTACATTGATTTTCCAGAGCTACAGTGACAAATTACTCCAAAGTGTGGTGGCTCCAAACAACAGTTTCCTTTCTCACAGTTCTGCAGGCCAGAAGTCCAGAATAAAGATGTCAGCTGCCCAACGGCCCTACCGGAAGCTCTTTAGTCAGCACAGCTTCCTTCTCTCTCTGTGTCTCCAGGCGCTCCCGGGCTTGTGGCCACCTCCCTGCCATCTCTCCTCTGGGTCTCTCTGTGTCCTAATATCCCTCTCCTTTTTGTCTTTATTTAAAATTTTTTTTCTTTTTTAAGTTATGAAAGTATGATAACACATTTACAGGATACTTAGAAAGTATAAAGTTACATAAAGTTCCACTATATATGACAATTATTTTCTTAAGTAGATAAAGTAAAATTTTTAGTTGGAGTTTCAATATCAAACCCTTAGAAATTAATAGAATTTTAAAATTTAATAGGCTGAATAGACAAGTAGAAGGATAGAGTAGACCTGAAAAGCACTATGAACCAATTCAACATAATTAGGATTTATACCATTTTCACACAATGGGAGGATACGACCCTCTCCTTTCCCAAGGACAGGCTTCACTGGATTTTAGGGCCCTTTCTAATCTGGGATGACCTTATCTCAAATCCCTTGCTTTAATTATATCGGCAAAGACCATTATTCTAAACAAGGTCATTTTCTGAGGTTCCAGGTGGTGTTTCTTTGAGGGGCCACTGTTCAACTCATTGTACTTGGGTGTGGGGATGGGCAAGCCCTGGGAACCCCCTGGCCGTCTGGTGGTTAGGACTCGGCGCTCTCACTCCCAGGACCCAGGCTCAATCTCCGATTAAGAAACTAAGATCCTACAAGCTGTAGCCAAACAAGCAAACAAAAAGGGATGGGCAGTCCCTGGACACTTGGTGGTGGTATGGGAGCATCCTGCCAGAGCTTTTCCTGGGGTTACTGACCACACTTTGTTGGCAGAAGCCCATCCTCCAGTCTGGGTTGGTGAGGGCATGAACTTCAGATCTGCAAAATGACTAAGGATGGCTGAAAACTTAAACTTTCTCCTCTAATATGAAATTTCCGTATCACGTTTAGAGCCTTTTAGAAGAGAAAGTCTGGAGCAGGAACTGGCAACCCACTCAATATTCTTGCCTGAAGAATTTCATGGACAGGGGCCCGGCAGGCTATAGTCCATGGGGCCACAAAGAGTTGGACATGACAGAGCGACTAACACACAGAAGAGAAGGGCTTCCCCAGCAGCTCAGTGGTAAAGAATCTACCTGCCAATGCAGGAGACATGGGTTTTATCTCTGGGTTGGGAAGAACCCCTGGAGGAGGGCATGGCATCCCACTCCAGTATTCTTGCCTGGAGAACCCCAGGGACAGAGGAGCCTGGTGGGCTACAGTCCATGGGGTTGCAAAGAATCAGACACAATTCAGTGACTGAACAACAGCAAAGAAGAGAAAAACCCTAATGTCTTCATTAGGGTTAACTGGAGTCAATAAGGTAAAGGTCGCTCCTTGCTACGACGCCCACGTTCTCTGTGTGGCTCCAGGCGTTTCTGGGCTTGTGGCTGGCTGCTGGGTGAGGCTCCTGCCTCCTGTTCAGCTGCCCGTGACTGACTTTGGGCTGGGTTCCCAGCCTCTCTGACAATAGGAAATGTTTGCCGGCTGCAAGACTCTGTCTCTGGGGGCTTAGCAGGTTGCTCACTGTCATGGACAGTGTAGTCAAGGCGAGGCCAGACTGGCCAGGCTTCCTACCCCAACTGGAGAACCGACCTGAGCTCACGGTCGCAGACTGACTAGACCCTGACTCTCCTGGCTTGGGCTGCCCTCCGCATGCCTCCTGGCTCTGTCCCCAAGTCAGGGTGGCTCAGGTGCTCAGGCTAAGTTCTGGCAGCAGGGAGTCTGGGAAGGCCCCCTGGGTGGCGGTGGGGGTGGGGAGATAGGCCCTGCCCTCCTGCACACAGGTGTCATGGCTTTGCTGCCTGCTCCCTACAAGCTGGCCTTCTTCCCCCTGGCTGCCTGCTGCCCCAGCTCAGTGTCTTTGGGGGCCCTCGGGGTTCCTTCACCACCCCCTCCACCCCCAGCCTGTCCTGCACCCCCTCCCCTCTCACCTGGCAGGACCATTCCTCTTCTGTGGCTTTCTTCTGGAGTCTTTCCAAGGGCTCTGGACCCAACCTTTGACGTCAGACAAGGGCCAGGGGCAGGGCTGGGATATTAGGGTCTAGCAGCCTTGCCCACCATCAAGGCCAAGCCTGCCTGCCCATCAACAGGGTCCTCTCCATGTTGGCCTGAGGGGTTGCCCATGAGAGGAGGAGCTCTCAGCTCTGTGTCAGCCCAGGGCCTGGCTCCTCCTGCCCAGAGCATGTGCCTTCTGGAAGAGACCCTCCCCACTCCCAGGCCCCTCACCCTCCAAAGTCTCCCCAGCTTGAGTTAGCACTGTGCTCGAGGCCACTGAAGAGACCAGGGCCGTCAGCACAGATGACGCAGTATCATGCTGGCCTTGACACAGCTAGGGGGTGGGGGTGGGGTGGGG
>NW_011476993.1:18266-19055 GCF_000754665.1 Bison bison bison | reverse complement strand
GAAAGGGGGCCCAGCGTGGCCGGGGGTGCGGGTGGGGGGTGTGCTCATGCCCTGGCTCCCTGGGCATGCTCTCTCCTCTCAGGTCACAGGCCTTGTGGGAGGGGGAGCAGCTCCACCTCACCCTCGGGAAGGAGCTGTGGGCAGGCTAGGGCCCAGCCCCCAGACCCTCCCCTGCAGGCATATCTGGTTCCTCCTGAGGCACATCACTGCAGTAGATCTTGCGTCCTGACCCCAGTGCATGCGGCGGGTGGAGGAGTAAGTGCTCTTTCTCTTGCGCGGGATGACAGGCGAGCTGGGCTCCTTCACCTGCCTTCTGCACCCCGCAGCACCCAGGGTGCTCCTGGATTGGTAAAGGGCCTCCCTCCCCCTCCCTGGGGTCTGCAGGTGCACACATGGCAGTCGGTCGGTACCCAGCTCCTGTTCCGTAGGATGAAAGGGAGATTCCCAGGGTGTCATGTCTCTGCCCAAACCCGGGGGCCGACCCGCTCTTCTCATCTTTGACACCCCTCAGTCGCGTGTGAGTGAACCGCAGCACTGGCCCAGGCACCTTGGCCGAGGGTCTCTGACTTGCGGTGCGTGGGGACACCCTTGCTTCCAGAGTCCACACAGATCATTCCCAGCACCTGTCAATTCCTCGGCTCCTGGGACACCACCGCCGACCCCACGAGGGCCTGAGCCAGAGCCTCGCCACGTCTGGGTGCCGGTGGCCCCCCGAGCCTCCTCCAGTGGCGGACGGCGGCCCGGGCCCTGAGAAACTTGCTTAAACTCCGCCTTCAGACCTCGCCAGGG
>NW_011476993.1:17645-18166 GCF_000754665.1 Bison bison bison | reverse complement strand
AGGGAGGGAACGGGTGGGGGTCCGCATACGCTGCCCGCCCCCGGCGCGGCGCCGGCGGCTGACGCGCGCTCCCGGTGCCCACAGGTCCCACGCAGCAGCAGGTGGAGAGCAGGCTCGGCGAGCTCCTGAAATGCCGGCATTCCGCGCCGACCCCGCAGCACCCGCGGGCACAGCCGCCGGGCCCCTGGCCTCTGTCGAGGTGAGACGCACGGCCCTCCTCTCCCCTCCCCCGCCGGCCTTCGCGGGGCCGCGAGGGTGACCTTGGGGAAAGGTTAGCGGAGCCCGGGCCACATGCTCCCGGCGGGCGCGGAGGGGCGGAGCCCGCCGACCCGCCCCGCCTGAGGCTCGCGACCGCAACTCCGCGCTTCCGCCTCACCTGGCACCTGGCTGGGTCGGAGGGAACCGGGCCGGGGGTGCGTGACACTCCTCCGAGCCCTGGGGCCCCACGCACCCAGAGTCGGGAGGAAGCCGACCCGCTCCTGGATCTTAGGGGCTCCAGGCGGCTGAGTCAGGTGCCCGGG
>NW_011476993.1:14347-17495 GCF_000754665.1 Bison bison bison | reverse complement strand
CGCCGGGGGCTGCCAGCCCCGTGCTGGCCGAGCAGCGGGGGAGAGGTGCACGTGGTTCCCTCGGGCCCTGCCAGGCCGCTGCTCTCCTCCGCCTTCTCCCCTAGCCCCCACCGGTGCTTTTCTGCTTTTCCTGACCAGCAGTTTTGCTGGGAGCCTCAGTTCAACCACTGTGGTCTCCAAGTCACTGTGCCCAGGAGGTCAGCGCCTCCATCTCTGGGACTGAAACTGTAACTTTTTGGCTCGAGTCTGTTCTCTGGTCTTACTTCTTACTTATTCTCTGCAGGCTCAGGGCCCAGGGTTTGGTCCAGGCCACACAGGCCTGAGGCTCCTGCAGGCTGTGGGTGGGTGGGGGGACACTGACAGGGCTTGGGATTTCTTCTCTAGTTGAGGACAGACGGCCTCCGGATTGGTAGGAGCTGGGGGCTGTGTTGCTGCGCGCCCTCAACCTGCCCTCCCCCTCAGTGCCGGCCTGAGATGCCACAGGTGGGGGTAGCCTGTGAGACCCTTCTAGGCTGAGGCCCTTTCGGGCAGCCTCCTGCTGGGAGCATGTTGACACTCTGAGACTGGTCCTGTGAGGACCACAAGCGCCTCCAGGGAGAGGGGTGCGTACGGCCGTGGGGGCGCGTCCCAGGGCCCACTGCGCTGTGACCCTGCCTTGTGACGTCAGCCCTGGTCCTCAGCCGCCCTGCGCCCCCCGCCCTGACACCCAGGCAGGAAGCTCCCACTCTCTTACCTGGAGAAGCTTGTGCTTTCTCCATGCACCTTTGCCGGGGAGTGGGGGAGGAAGCATGCGGTGTGTGCAGGGTCCAGATGCTGGGAGAGATGGAAGAGACAAGGGGCCGCAGCCTGCCAGGTCCCGGTGGGGGGGTGCTGGTGCTCGCCCTGCCTCTGCAGCCCCGTCTGGCAGGGGGTCAGCAGGAAGGCAGACTGTGCTGGTCGTGCCATCCCCCCTAACCTCTGAAGTCACCCCTTCCCTGAGCCGCTCCCCTCCCAGCCTCAGGGGCGAGCCCCCACTGGGAGGCCAGAGCACCTTCAGGTCTCCCACATGGGGACCCCTAGCCTTGCTCCTGAAACTTCTTGGGGGGGGACCCACCAAAATCACTCCACCCAGACTTCCGGTCCACCCTCCCTCAGCCAGGCTTGCCAGGGAAGAAGGAGTCTGAGCCACTGGGGCGCTCTGTGCCTGGCACACCACGGGTGCCCCAAGCGTCTGCCCCTGACTGGGCTTGGGTCTGGGCGCTGCCCATGGTGGTGAACAGGCTGTGTGAGTCTGGGCCTCTGATGAGCTCTCTCCCTCTGCGCCAGAGAGTAAGACCTGCTGTCGGGGGGAAAAGAGGAAAGGGCACCCTGTGACCTGCTGATGGTGCAGGGGAGGAGGCTTGGGAGCTGCACTGCCTTGTGGGCTTCGGGCTCAGACACGCGTACAGTTCTGATGCTGCCATCCGCTCACCATGTGTGACCCTGGACAGGTCACTTCTTTCTTGAGCCTTGGCTGAAAATGGGTGGGTGGTCTATGTTGGAGGATAGTGAAGGGGATGAAGAGGAGGCCCTAGTTGGCAGGCCCTGAGCAGGGAGTCCAGAGCTGCTGCTGCTGTGGGCAGGGCCTGCCAGTGGACCGTGTCCCTGGGCTCTGGCACGAGGGTGGAGATGGGGGTGGCACCGGACTCGACCATAGGCCCACAGGGGAGCAGTGCCCTTTCCTCCAGAGGGCCCACGGAGCCGCCTTACGTAACTGCCAGCAGGGGGCGGGCAGGTGCCAGCCTGAGCCCCTTCTCAGCCCCAGCCAGGGGGCCCTCTGGTGGTTGAGTCACTAAGTCCTGTCTGATTCTTGGAGCCCCATGGACTGGCCTCTCCAGGCAAGAATACTGGAGTGGGTTGCCATTTACTTCTCCAGGGGATCTTCCTGACCCAGGGATTGAACCTGGGTCTCCTGCGTTACAGACGGATTCTTTACCACTGAGCCACCAGGGAAAGCACCCTCTAAGTACTTGGCAGTTCGTAGCCCTTGACTGCAATTCTTTTTTTCCTTCTTGGATGCTCAGTCTCCGAGTTTTCCTAGAGTTTGTGGCCTTGCAGGGGTAAGGTTAGCAGGCAAGCGAGGGGCTGTCCCACTTGAGGACAGACATCCACGCCCTCTGGTTGGTATCGCTCAAGCCTGGGAGCAGCCCTGCCCCTCCACGTTTTCTGTGGCCACCTGACCTGCCAGCCTGGAGCTGGCGGGACTGGTGCCCCTCAGGATGCTCCTCTTTATTTTAGTGCCCCTCTCAACTGAGGAGGAACCCCGCGCGGCGGTGGGGCACCTGAGCCCAGGATGGCGAGCAGGCCGGCGGGACCGCGAGTGCCTGGCGGAGTGGCACGTGCAGCCCAGGACTCCCGGCTCCCACCTCCTGCTGTAGGTGTGGGCCCCGCTCCCTCCGCGGCCCTGTCCCGGGCTTCATGTGTGCAGGGCTGGGCCAGCTGACTCCAGCCAGGGCAGCCCATCCATGCCCTGGGCCCGGCTGGCTGGGGTGGGCCCAGTGGCCATCTGGACATTGAATGCCCACCAGGCCAGGCTCCAGCACCCAGGGCCATCTCCTCACTCAGCATTCCTGCCCTGTGGGCAAGAGCATGGCCCCTGCCGGGAAGCTGCAGGGGTGGACCAGGGCCACGGTCAGCCTCCCCACCCAGGATGGCCCACTCAGCACTTGGCACTGTCTCGCCAGACCAGGAGCTGTCTCTGGAGCCCGGGCAGCTGCGAAGGGCAAAGTCCACCTGCTCTCATTAGGGTCCTTCCTTCCATCCTGGGGGCATCTTGAGATGAAGAGGCTTCTGTGGGGGAGAGAGTGACCAAGAACTGTGCCTGGGGGGGGGGTTGGGCCGAAAAACCTGTTTACTCTGGTCAGAACCTGGGCTGCTGGAGGCCTGGCCCGTCAGTGGGGAGGGGGAGGCAGGTGGCAGTGGAGGTTCCTGAGAGACACACGGGGGCCGTCTGTGTGCCTTGAGCATGGGGCTCTGTGGAGATCTGGGGACACAGAGCCCCTCTGCAGACTTAGACCTGCCTCAGGGCCAGGGGCTGTAGGTGTGAGCTGAGCTGTTGGGGATGCAGGCCTGCAGGAGAAAGGCCTTGGCCACCGGCTGGAGCCCACAGATGGCCCGTGGTTCACGGGAG
>NW_011476993.1:7679-14247 GCF_000754665.1 Bison bison bison | reverse complement strand
CGGGGTGGCCTGCGACTGCTCCGGGAGCTCTGCCAGGTAGCACCTGGCCTGGGAATGTGGCTGAGTGTCTCCTTGCCTTCCCACAGTCCAGGGCCGAGGCTCGTGTTCAATCGGGTGAATGGCCGCCGGCCGCCTGCCACGTCCCCATCCCTCGAGGGAACCCAGGAGCCCTACACACTGGCCCACGAGGAGAACGTCCGATTTGTGTCAGAAGGTAGCGCTGAGGTCTGAGGGAGTGGCCCAGCCCACTGGTCCCCTTCCCACTGTAACCTGAACTTGAAGTCCCTGGAGGGCTGGGACGTACCTGGGCTCTGGGCCTGTCTGTCCTGTGACCATCCAGCAGGCTGCCCGTTCCCGTTCCCAGCTCCGGGCAGGGATCCAGGCTAGCCACTAGGGTGGGAGGGTGCCAGGGGCCTGGCTCAGTCTAACTGTCCTCTCCCCACAGCCTGGCAGCAAGTGGAGCAGCAGCTGGGTGGTGGCCCGGCCGGTGAGAGCGGGCCAAGGCCTGTGCAGTACGTGGAGAGGACCCCCAACCCCAGGCTGCAGAGTGAGCCCTCCCCCACCCTCAAGGAGCGCCCCCTGCCCTCCACCCCTGACCTGGCTCAGCCAGGTTCTAGCCCCAAGGGGGTGGGGTGAGGAATGGAGCCTGATCCACTCTTCCCAGTGTCTGCTACAGCTGGGATCTGGGTGAGGGGCTTGTGGCCAGCTCACGCTGGTCTGCTGGGAAGGTGTGTCACTGCCCAGCCTTCTGTTTCTCCACAGACTTCGTGCCCATTGACCTGGACGAGTGGTGGGCACAGCAGTTCCTGGCCAGGATCACCAACTGTTCCTAGTCACAGCTTTGGAAGGAAGGCTGTCTTGTGCAGGGCCTGGCCCTGCCCCACGCTGGACCCTCTGCCAGGAGAGGACCACGGCGCCCTGTCCACCAGCTGCGGCAGGCTGTGCTTCACCCTGGGCCTGGCCAGGCGCCAGCCACACCTGAAGTGCCAGCATTTGGACTTTTGCCCCTGCTGACCCTTTGGCCCAGCTGTTCCAGGCTGCCGGGGGCCAGGGGTTGAAACTGTCTGACCTCAGTCCTGCTCACTGTGCCCGGGGACCAGCCCGTGGGGCTGGCAGGGAGGAGCTCCAGGCTAATAAAGTTGAGAAACTGCCTTTTGGAGAGGCCCTGACTCGGTGGGCTGTGGGGAGTGAGCGGGGGAAGTGCGCTTGTGTACAGGCCCCAGGCCGGGCATGACTTGCTCAGTAGTCTCGTCTCCCCACAGCTGAAGCTCTGTCCAGCTCTGGCACTTAGCCTCCTGCCTAGCTGCCTTCCTGTGTCCTGGGCCAGGTCATTTTGCGTAGAAGTCTGTAAATGCCAGCCGATCCCACTGACACCCACGCCCCCTTCCTCTCCCTGTAATCATTGTCAGGTGTCGAAACCTGCTCTCAAGACCCAGAGATGTTACTTAACTGACCCTGAGATGGGGTCTCAGCCACGCAGAATTGGGGTCAGGTTTCAGGATGCCTGCTGTCGTATCTGAACCCCCCAGGTCTGGCGGGGAGCCTTCAGGGTCCTGTGAGGCCTGCAGCTGACATAAGAGCCTCCAGAGGGCTGGGCAGCAGCAGGGGAGGGGAGGACCACCCACGCCAAGTGCGGTCAGGATTTCTGGGCTGCGTCTCACTCCCATCGTGAACACGGGCCTCAAGATCAGGAACCTTCCGGATCAGACCCCACAGCTGGGGTGCCGGCGGTGCTAGAGCAAGCCCACGGGGTCCCGGCTTGGGGATGGCCGCAGAGGCCCGGGGGCGGAGGCTCCTGTCCCGTGGCAAGACAGCAGTAAAGAGGAAGTGGCCGGACAGCAACTCCGGGCTACCGGAAGAAAGGCAGCGGGGGAAACTGGGGTCTATCCCCGCGCCAGGCCCCGCCCCGTGCCGCAGTCACGTGTCAGGCGCGGTGACGTACCTGCGGCCGTGCGGCGTCAGTGGCGCCGTTGCCGGGCTTCTGTTGCTAGGCACGCGCTGCGTGCCCTGCGTGCGGTGCGCGTCGGCAGAGGCGGGAAGCGCGAGCTGCGGCGCCATGGCTAGAGGTAGCGGCGCGCGGACCGGGGCTGGGTTTTGGGGTCCAAGGGCCGGCGCCGCCGCGCACGGGTTGGTGCTGAGACTCGCTCGCAGCCCAGTCTGCGTGCCGCGCTGGCCGTCACCGCTGGGGAGAGCGCAGGCCCTGCCGGGCCCTCCCTGGACCTGCGGTGGGCCTGGCACCTCACGTCCCCTTGTCCCCCAGTGTGGCAGCAGCCGTTCCTCAACGTCTTCAGACACTTCAAGGTGGACGAGTGGAAGCGCTCCACTAAGGAGGGCGACGTGGCCGCCGTGACGGTGAGTGGCCGGGGCGCCCGGCGGCGGTAGCGGCGGCATCTTTTCTCCTCTATGGACGCTTGTTTGCAGCCCTCCCGGCCTCCCCGGGCTTCAGGACGTCTATAAGACGTCTTTCTCTCCAGGACAAGACCCTCAAGTGCACCGTGTACCGCGTGCGGGGCTCTGTCTCTGCTAGCAACTACATCCAGCTCCCCAAAACCAGCACCCAGTCCCTGGGGCTGACTGGACGGTATCTGTACGTGCTCTTTCGGCCATTGCCCACCAAGCATTTCGTCATTCACCTGGATGTGTCCACTGAGGTGCTGAGCTGGGAGAGGGGGGCCGCCCGGGGCCCTGCACTCCTGCGGCAGCCTGGACCCCTCATATCCATGCTGTGTCCCACAGGACAGCCAGGTCATCCGAGTGTCTTTCTCCAATCTCTTCAAGGAGTTCAAGTCCACAGCTACGTGGCTTCAGTTCCCCTTCATTTGTGAGGCTGGGACACCCAGGGAAGGTACCGTGCAGATGAGGCATGAATGGGACACAGGGATGGTCTGGGAGAGGCGTCGGGTCAGAAGGCTCAGGGGGAGGTCTGGGTGGGGGCCACGTGGTTGTGGCCGCGAGACTGGGAACAGGCCGAGGACACAGTGCTGTGGCTTGGTTGGTGAGAGGGTAGGTGCTGACTTTGGCACGAGTCCTGCATACCTGCCAGGTGTGGCCTCCCCTGGTGCCCGCTGGACCTGCCTGCAGCTTGACCTGCACGACATCCTGCTGGTCTATCTGCACCGATGCTACAGTCACCTGAAGGGCGTCAGGCTGTGTGCCAGCATGCTGGTCCGGAACCTCTACACCAGTGACCTGTGCTTCAATCCTGGTGAGGACCCCAGCTGTGTTAGCCTGCAGCCCACCTGCGTTTGCTCCCTGTGTGCTGCCCTCCGCTCCGTCCCTGGCACTCAGTGGAAATGCCCATGCTGTGCCAGCTTTGAGCCTCCCAGCTCCCAAGGCAGCCATCAGAGGGAGTGGTGGCTGGGCTGGTGGCCAGGCGGGACCCTGATGGCCCCTGGTTGAGACCCCTGGGCTGGGAGAGGGACCTGGACGGTTCCCTGGACCTGGACCAACTGTGCTCTCTGCAGCCATCACTGTTGCTGAAGCCCGGCGTGCAAAACTGCCTGTCACCCCCATGCCTCGAGAAATGGCTTTCCCAGTGCCAAAGGGGGAGAGCTGGCACGACCGCTATGTCCATATCCGGTGAGTGCTCTGCCGTCCCAGGCACAGGTTGGGCAGGGCCATCCCGGAAGCTGACTCTCCCTCTACCCCACCAAGGTTTCCGAGTGGCAGCTCGCATGTGCCCTCCAAGCTGGTACAGAAGAGCGGTTTCCCTCCTGAGGCAGGTGGGCCCGTGGGGCAGCGGTGACCGGGGTTCAGGTCTGCAGGGCCCACTGCGCTCGGCAGGAGAGGGGTCCTGATGCTGCATCTGGGGACCCCAGCAGTGTGGTGCCTGTAAGGGCGCAGGGAGGTGGCCGTGAGGCTCCGGAGCAGCGGGAGGCTGTGACTTGAGTGCTTGGGGCCTCAAACTTTGCTGCTGGGATGGGTGTTGGGGCCCCTGCTAGGTGGGCTGCCGCTGTCGGCGTGGCCCCTCTCCTGCAGAGGGGGCAAGGCCAGGCCCCCTGCCGCCCCTGCCCAGTGCCTTGTGCCTGTCTGCACTCTGCTCAGTCGGTTCTTCTCCGCTGCAGTCTTAGTGGGGCACGTGCCGCGGCTGCTCCCTTCCCCAGTGGCCTGCAGCAAGCCTGCGCGGGACAGCAGGGCCCTCGTGGTCCAGAAGCATGACCCCGCAGCCGTGAGTGCCCGGCGCCCTTGGAGGTGGGGCTGTGGGTGCTGGTCTAAGGTGTGGTGCTCATGGGCACTTGTCCTCCTGCAGTCCCGCTGGGCCCCCTCCATGCCCAGGCCCCTTCCGGAGGTCAGCATGTCCTGTGAGCGCTCAGAGGTCTCCCATGTGGCTGGCCCTGGTGGCTGTATCCAGGAGCCCTCAGCCTGGGCGGAGGCCACTGACGAGCATGCAGCTGGTGACGGCCTTCACGTGTCGGCCGGTCAGCCGACGGTGGAGCCCGCGGCCCCAGAGGATGCAGCTCCGCATGAGGTGAGGGCCTTTCCCGAGGAAGGTGGGGCTGGACTGCACGCCCGAGGGGGTTGCATGTGGATGAGCAGTGGATGGAGGGCTGTCGGGCTACTGCCTGCGGGGAATGGGCGAGGGGCGGGTGGTCCCCTCTGATGGTCCCTTCCCATCCAGTCTCCTGGCAGGAAGCAGAGCTTACCGGAGGCGGCTTTGGGCAAGAAGCGTTTTCAACAAAGAGTAAGAGAGCTGGTGCCCTGCCCCCAGCCCCAGTGGTCTGTAGGGGGTCCGCAGGACTGGGGCACCTGGAGGATCCAGCATTGTGACTGCAGTCCTGGCTTCCTGCCGCAGAGTGGCTGGCCGGAGCTCAGGACTGGATGGCTTTCTTGAGAGGCCGGAACTGGCTCTGGGCGGGGTAGCCCTGCTGCGACAGGGACCTTGCCACCTGGATCTCATTGTGCGTCTGCCTGTTTCAGAGCTTCCTCCCAGATCCGATCCTGAGGCTCAAGGGGGTCATCGGCTTTGGGGGTCACAGCACCAAATGGGTGAGGGATCCTGTGCTCTTGTTGGGTCTTACAAGCGTCAGCTACACCGAGCAGACGGCGGGCAGATGCTGCACTTCCCTGCCTTGGCTGTGGGTCTCTGAGCTCCCCTAGGCACCGGGTCCCCGCACTGCTGTGGTCACCCAGCCCCGCCCGCGTCCGCACATGCCTAGTGCGTCCTTGGTACTGTGATGTCCAGACACAGGCGGCCCTTTTTGTTGTGAGCACCAGCCGGGGTGGTGCCAGTCCAGATGCTCGAGCTTTGAGAGATCTGAGACCCTTGTTCATCCTTTAAGTCTTGGATGCGTGTCATCCAGCCAAGGGGGGCTTGGTGTGGGCAAGACAGGGTCCCTGTGGAGGCAGCCGTGGGAGAGGTGGCTGTGTGCTCACCAGGCTGTCCTGGATGTGGGCTCTGAGTCTTTGTGGGCTCTCAGCCTTTTGTTAGTTTAACCCTATAGTTCCCTGCTTAGCGGGAGCCCTGCCATGCCCACATACAACCAGGCTTTCTGTCCTTTGGGCTTATGCAACGCAGTGACTCCTGTGCTTGTGCTTCGGGGGGCTCAAGTGTGGCGGGGAGTGAAGCTGACTAGCCTGTGACCTCAGCCTCTGGCCCCTGGTCGCAGGCCCTGTGGACCCCGGATGGGGCTGCTGTTGTGTACCCTTGCCACGCAGTTGTTGTCGTCCTGCACGTCGAAACCCGGGAGCAGCGTCTCTTCCTTGGCCACACAGACAAGGTGGGCACCCCTGGCCCGGGGCAGCCTGGTCTGCTGGCCTGTACCCTTCCTAACTCCCTGCCCCCAGGTCTCTGCTCTGGCACTGGATGGGAGCGGTTTGCTGCTGGCCTCGGCCCAGGCCCGGCCCCACAGCATGCTGCGTCTCTGGGACTTCCAGACGGGGAGTTGCCTGGCCCTGTTCCGGAGCCCGGTCCACACCATCTGCTCCCTCAGGTGGGTGAAGGGCCTCCGGGGGGGTGGGGGCCAGCCCCTGTGATGCTTACTGTCGCCTCTGTCCACAGCTTCTCCAACAGCGGGGAGCTGCTCTGCGGCGTTGGCAAGGACCGCCATGGGCGGACGGTAACTGGGCGGGCGGGGAGGTGGGGTAGCCGTCCAAGGGTACAGGCAGGCAGCAGGGACCCCCGTTGGCCTCCCCCAGCCTGGCCGGGCACCCCCAAGTCACACGCTCCACAGGGCACCTGTTTCGCCTTTGTGGGCGGAGCTGCCTTTCAAGTGACTGGCCTTGCTCTCTTTGCTGGCGAGTCCTGCAGGCCTGAGATGGATGTTTTTTCACGCCAGTGTCTGTGAAGCTGGGTGTTCCCTCGGGGCCTCCCCTCCACTTACGGTTGCGTCTTCTGCTCCTCTCTGCAGACACGTCTGTGGACGCCCTGGGTGGGCACGTGGAGGTTTCTCTGACTTCTTTTGGAGATGCCGGGTGGGTGGGCGGGCACTCAGTGCAGGCTTGTTGCAGACGGTGCTGGTGTGGGGCGTGGCCCAGCTGGGGCGAGGCGGAGAGGCCATCATCCTTGCGCAGGCGCACAGCGACGCCGATGTCCAGGTGTTCCGGGTGGCCTTCTTCGACGAAGCCAGGT
>NW_011476993.1:3437-6273 GCF_000754665.1 Bison bison bison | reverse complement strand
CCGTCCGCTCCTTCAGCCTGGAGTCCGCCGAGGCCCTGGTGGAGCACAGGTGGGTGCCCAGGCGGGCCTGCCCCACAGATGCCCGCGGTGGACGCCGCCCTCTGCTGCCCCTGGACACCTTGTGGGCGTCCCCACACCTTTCCGTGTGGCGCAGGTGTCACCGAGGAGCCATCACCAGCCTGGCCGCCAGCCCTGACGGTCGCTTCCTGTTCAGCGCCTGCTCCCGGGGCGCCCTGGCCCAGTACCACAGCGGTGCGCCCCGGTGCCGCGTCCTGCGTGTAGCAGGTCAGGCCCCCATGCCCAGCCCCGCTTGGATCTCCCAGTACCTCCCTGACCACGGCACTGTGTTCCATAGCCTCACTCATAGACCCCCGGGCCAGGTGTGATCTTAGAACTGCCCGGCACTCCCCAAGTGGGAGATCAGAGTGCGCCCGCCCTGCGCCAGGAGGGGGTGATCGCCTGCAGCCCGAGCACCAGAGGGCAGGGCCAGGCCCCCATGGACACTGTGTCTCTGGCCAGCCAGGCAGTCTCTGGGTGGTCACTGGGAGAGCCCCGGCGCTCGGGCAGTGCATGTTGCCGTGGGGTCTGCCCTGCCCGGCTGACTGCCCGCCCCTGTGTGCTGGCAGCTAACGTGGTGTGCCAGGAGGCCTGCCCAAGCTCCAGCATCATGGTGGTCAGCAGGGACAGCCGCCTGCTGGCTTTCGTGGGTCCCTCCAAGTACACGGTGAGCGTCGTGGACACAGCCTCGCTGGATGAGGTGAGTCAGCCGGAGCCTTGCACGTGAGTGCTGAGGGTGCAGGCACCCCTGACCCTGGTGGCTGGGTTGTTCCTGTGGGCTGGAGGCCACACTCGTTGCAGAGAGGACCCAGGCCCTGGGCCCCTTAGGGGCATAGAGGACCCATGAGCTGTGGGTGGCTGGGCAGGGCAGAGTGCCTGAGGCTGCCCACGACCTGGGCCTCTGCTTGGGGGCCCCAGCTCCGCCTGGAGTTCGTGGGGGCAATACTTGCTTCTCCCACAGCTTCTGAAGGTTGACGTCAGTGCCCTGGACCTGGCTGGCAGCTGCCTGGACTCGGCTGTGGCCCTCTGCTTCGGCCCCTCACCCCCCAGCCACCTGCTGGTGTCCACGTCCTCCAACACAATCACCGTGCTGGACGCCAGGTCAGGCCGCGTGGTGCGGCAGGTGAGCCCAGGCCACGGCTGGCGACCTGGCCCCTCTCCTCCCGGCTCCGGCCTTGGTGCTCCCGGCGCCCGCGGCGGGGCGGCCCTGGGCTGCCTGCTGCTCCCCGGTGGCTGCGCGCTGGGGAGGGCTCCCCCGGCTGGCGGTCCGGGGTGTGCCCACCTTGCCTCACAGCAAGTGCACTCTCCTGCAGCTGTCCTGTGGCCACCCCGCGGCCTGTGCCTCCCTGGCCCTCAGCGCGGATGGCCGCTTTCTGCTCACAGCCGCCGAGCGGGCTGTCAGGCTGTGGGACTACGCAACGCAGGCTGGCCTCAGCTGCCAGGTGTGTGTCCCAGGCGGGTGGGCAGGAGGGTGGAGGACGGCCCTGGGTGCCCCGGGCTGACAGTGCGCAAGGGCTGTGCCTCAGGTCTGGGCGACACTGCCACCCCAGGTGTACATTGGCCACTCGGAGCCAGTGCAGGCCGTGGCCTTCATCCCCAACCAGCAGCAGCTCCTCAGCGTGGGAGACGCCATCTTCCTCTGGGACATTCTGGTTCCCCGTGAGGGCTGGTCCCCAGGCAGGTAGGTGTCTGCCTTCACTTGAACCTGCCAGGCCTCTCTAGGCACCCGCCACCCCCAGCACACGCTGACAGCCTCTCCTGTCGCCTCTGCAGTGTCCAGGGTGCTCCCAGGCCCCCCCTGACCTGTGAAGCAGGTGAGTGGCCCCACCACGCTGGCAGGCCCTGCGGTGACCCCTGGTGTGGGAGGCACACGCTAATGCTGGCTGGGGCCCCAGGCCAGAGCTGGTTGGGAGAGGGGGGCTGGCATGCCTCCTGCTCTGTGCCCCCACTCCTTGTCTCTGAGCACAGCCTGGCTCCTCCATCCACAGGCCCGGGTGCAGGAGAGCTGGACGGCGTGGCGTCCGGGGCCAGAGCGCCCCCCCAGCAGGTGTCCGTGTCACCCCCGGCACTCCCGCCCGAGCCGGGCCTCTGTGCTGAGCCCCCTGAGGGCTTTGACGGTGAGGGTGGGGGTCCTGGGAGGGGGAGGCTCCCCCTACGTGCTCCTGGCCTGGGGGCGGGCTGGGGGCTCAGAGCGCCTGCTCCCCACCCCTGCTGTCTCCCCAACCTCCCCAGGTGCCCTCTTCCTGTCAGACGAGAGCCATGGCCCCGAGGATCTCCATCAGGCCTCAGGCCCGTCCGTGCTGGTGCAGAAGGAGGCTGGCCGGGCTGACGATGGGGCCTGTGGGGTGACAGGAGGCCCCTGGGACCTTGGCAGGCGTCCCCACCCCTGTGGCTGGCCCCGTAAGCAGGGGCAGGGCAGCAGCGTGGGATGGGGTCCCTCGTAACTGGGCTCGGGCCCAGGTGCCTGTACCTCGTGGGCTCTAGGTGGTCTAAGGACAAAGCCAGCTGCCCCGGCAGACAAGGGGGGGTCACCTGCAGGGCAGATACCCTGAGGCCCCGGTCAAGCCAGGCGGGCAGGGCAGTGTGGCCCGCCAGTGCCCTCTGATTCCAAGCGTCTGACCAGCCAGGGCAGGGCGACAGCGGGGAGGTCGCTGTGTGGTCCCAGAGGTCCACAGCCTCTCACCCTGCCCGACAGGCGCCTGCAGCACAGTGGGAGCCAGGGCCCGGACCCTCGCTCGCCCGGACTCCTACAGGCACTTCACTGCGCGCTACAAGGCCT
>NW_011476993.1:0-329 GCF_000754665.1 Bison bison bison | reverse complement strand
CCCCCCCCCCATGAGGCCTGGTTAACAGCACATCCTTTAGTTCAGTCTGTGGTCCCCAGGAGTCCTGTGTTCTGGGTTTTGTCAGAACAGTTCTTTTTGTCACGTCCCAGCAAGTGGACGGTAAAGTTCAACTGACTGGTGGGCTTCACATTTCACCCAGGCTTCATGGGGGAACTCGGGAGAGGGTCTTCACCCAGGCCTCATGGGGGACCTTCCTTGGGAGGGAGCCTTACTTCACCCAGGCCTCGTGGGGGGACCTCGGGAGGGGCCTTCACCCAGGCCTCGTGGGGGACCTGGGGAGGGGCCTTCACCCAGGCCTCGTGGGGGAC
>NW_011476992.1:18741-19781 GCF_000754665.1 Bison bison bison | reverse complement strand
GACACGCAGAGCATGGTGCCTGCACACCCAGGCTCCATGCTCTGCGTGTCCAGCCCTCTCCTCAGAGTCTGTAAGTCATCCGACGTTCTCCCGCCCCTCCCAGCCCTGCAGCCCGACGAGGGCTGTCCCAGCCGTGACAGCTGCTGCTCCTGATGAGTTTCGGTGCAGTGAGGGATGCCTTAGGCCGGGGGTGAGGTGGGTGAAGGGAGGAGGGGGCCGTGGTAATCCGACCTCCGGATTACCACGTTTTCCACTTTCCAGAGGACACGGGGCCCTGAGGGGGCGGCCTGCCTCACCGCAGATCTCAGGCCTCCCCAAGTTCCTGCTCCCCTAACACAGCCTCCGCCATGGGCACAGGTTGTCCCAGAGCTCAGGCAGCATGTGGGTCCGGCAGGGGGCTTGGGGAAAGCGCTCACCATGGCGACAGCCCACGGGACCAGCCACACTGGGGGCGTGCATGCAAGAAGGGCCAGGAGTCTGTTCTTGGCCCAGAGCGCCTTCCCTTAGGGACCGGCATTGAGGCAGGCCATGCTGGACCGCTCCTCCTGCCCAAGCCACTGGCTTCCACGAGCCCCCCGAGTCCCTGTTTCTCCATCACAGTTGAGAAGAAGGCCCGCTTCCAGCTCTGGGGTCCCCCGGCCCAGCCCAGTAGATCGCGGGCTGCACTTCCTCTCACTTCCCAGGCTGCCCTCATCCCTGAGCCCAGGGTCTGTCTCCGGGGCTTGCCCCCCGGTGGTATGTGCAGAACTGGGGCTGGCCCACTCGACCCCCCACAGCAGGCTCTGGGGAACCCAGCTGTTTTAGGTAAGAGGAAGGGGCCTTAATAAAACGGGTAGCGTTGCAGAGGTAGGTTTTCAAGGGGAAAGCGGGCCCGCCTCTCTTGGATCAAGTGATAAGCCAGGACCCAGCCTGAGCCGGGCCTCTGCTCACAGGCTTCCCGGGGAACCCTGGTGACACCACAGAGAGGGCTGGTCTCTGATAGAACCCCGTGCCTGGGACAGGCTTGCAGAAGTCTGCTGCCCACCCCCGGGCCCTGGGAA
>NW_011476992.1:11920-15652 GCF_000754665.1 Bison bison bison | reverse complement strand
GCACCACGTCCTCGAAGAGACAGGCCACCTGGCCCTCCCCGCAGACCTGGGAGCTGTTCCGGCTCTCCTGCTGACTGCAGTTGTTCCAGCCCAGCATGGGGGTCAGGCCGATGGCGAAGGACAGCACCCAGCAGACGGCGATGATGCCCTTGGCACGCGTGCCCGTCACCAAGCCGTTGTACCTGGGGAGAGGGGACCCGCATAAGAGAGGAGCCTGGGCACCTGCCGCCCGACCCGTCCACTGGCCCCGAGGTCTTGGGCCAGGCGGTTCCTGCCGCCTGGCCTCAGTGTCCTCTGATGGCTGTACTGCTTGACTTGGTTTGGTTTGAAGGGGCTAATGTGACTTGGGAAGGGGGAGGGGAGAAGTTATAAGCTCCATGCTGATCTTGGGCGCTGCGAGAATGCATTTGCTTGCAGTGCGGGAATGCCCTGGAGGGTGGTCACTGGCTGGAGCCAGCACCAGCCAGATGCAGCCTGTCAGGGGTCACACGTCCTGCGCTCCATGCTCTTCCTCTCCTACTTTACCTGGGGTCCCCAGAAGCCCCCCAGGGAGAGGCGGCACAGGAGGGAGGGGAAGCGTGGAAGTCCCAGGCCAGGTGAGATGCTCATCTCTCTTCCAAATCTGCCCAGAGCCCTCTGGAGAGGGGTCTGGATGTCTTAACGTTTGCACAGCAGCCTTCACATTCAAGAGGACGCAGTTGCCCAAGATCCTAAGGTCCAGAGAGAAGTAATCTGGCCCAAATGACTCCATACTCTGGAGGGCTCCACACTTGGGGAGAGGCTGGACCCGCCAGCCCAGAAGGTGACACCAATGAAAAGAGATGGCAGGGACTTCCCTAGTGGCCCCATGGGTAAGACACCAAGCTCCCAATGCAGGGGACCTGGGTTCTATCTCCGGTCAGGGAACTAGATCCCACGTGCCACAAGAGACCCGGAGCAGCCAAATAAATCAGTTTGAAAAAAAGACGGCAGAGATTTTAAAGAACAGGCAGAAAAAACTCATCTGCCAGACTGAGGAGGGCGGCCTCAGGGTTCCGAGGGATGAGCTGCGTTCCAGGGTTTTGGTTCCCCAACACCTCTACCAGTAAACCCGACCCATCCCTTTAAAGTTCAGGTCAGCTGTCTTCCCAAAGGAGTATCAAGTGCAACGAATCCCACCCAAGCTGGGCTCCCAAGGCTGGGGGCCCCGTGGATCCTGTGTCCATCTCTGCATCACCATCACTGAGAGAGCTGTAACAGGTGTCGAGGGGAAGCTCGCTTCCCTTAATTCCAGGATTGGAAGTATCTGCAGAAACTAGCTCAAGGTGGAGCAGACCCAGGGGCCTGCAGGCCACACGGGTGCGAGGCCGGCGGGCTGCTGCGCGTCACCGAGTGCGCAGGAGGCTCCAGACACCGCTCCGCCCCCCTGTGCCCTCACCGCCACACATGCCTGCCCGGTGCTGCAGGATCTCGGGGGCCAGAGCCCACTGTTCTGGGTAAAATCGCTCACGGGTTAAATTTTGTCAGCTGATTCACATTAAGGGAAAAAGAAAAGCTGGTACCTTTGATCTCTCATCGAACCCCTCATTCTCCTCTCCTGAGACCCCAGGAGAGGCGTGGCCTTGCCGTGGACACGCCAGGAGCCCGGAGGCTGCTCGGGCCAAGGTGAGTTTGTCAGTTCTGAGCCCACACAGTGCCCGAGCGGGACCCCACTCTCCCGAGCTCTGCGGCCCCAGTCAGCGCGGGCTTGGGTGCCTCTGGCAGGAAGAGGGTCACGGGCTTGCCCAGTTCGCCCACGCCACAGAAAGCCTACACTGCCCGATTTCCAGTTCTGGAGCTTCAAATTTAAGGCCAGAGGTTATTATTTTTTTCCCACTTAATTCTTAGGTAGCACTTGCTGTGTGCTAGGCACTGCTTCTAGTACTCCGCAAACAGTGATTTAAATAGTCTCACTGAATAGGAGGCTGTTTTAATGTTGACATCTTTCGGAAGCAAAGCATACCCCTCTCTGGGGCCTAGCGCTGGTGCGTTCTTGCTTAGCCATGTTCTGTTACTCTGAGCCCCAGTTTCCTCGTCTTAAAATGGGGCTAAGACCGCGGGGCCTGGAGCACTGTCCCATGAGGGCAGGACAGAGGGTCAGTGGGTGGACACCACAGGCAGGTGGGTTGTGGTTCAGGGTAAGGGAGCTGTTCACAGGAGACATGGGCTGCCTCGGGCAGGGGTGACCCTCCTGCCACTGGAGGCAATCAGCAGAAGTAAACCTCAGCTGCAGTCCCAGCGCGCAGCTGCTGAGGGAGAGGAGGCTGACTGGTATTCCCTGAGTAAATGAACTTGGGGGGTGCCGGGGAAGCCGGGGCTCAGCGTGAAGGCTGCTGGGGACACGGTTTAAAAAGCCCACGCTGTCCAGCTGTCTCCATGCAGACGAGGAGACCCAGGAGAGGAAGTCTGCCGCTGCATCCTGTAAGGGAAGCCCCTCCTGGGGGCAGGAGCAGACGCTGATGGCACCCGTCTGTGGGCAGAGGATGTCTGGAGGAGCCCCGGCCCTGCCTTCCCGGAAGGCGGGGGGGGCGCAGCCCCTCACCGTGCTTGCTGCTCTTCCTTTTGATGTTTTCAATACGTGCAGTTCTTTATTCAAGGAGCGCCCAGACAGATTAATCTTGTTACTCAAAAGAAAGCCTCTTAGGCTCCCAGGGGACCGGGTCAATGTTTGGGCTCAAACGGGGAGCCACGGCCACGCCCCAGCCTGGCCCAGCGGCAGCCCCTGGGCTGTGTCTGTGACTGAGGTGGTCGCGTCCTGCCCCACGGGGCCTCAGACAGCCTGCCTGCCTGCCGGACGGGGGTGTGCCCAGGCCAGGCAGCGCTGCGTGGTCCTGGGGGCCCGGAGGCGTCGCGGGGCACTGGCACCCCCCCACACTTTGTGTGCTGACCCTGCTGGGGGCCCCCGTCTCTCCCACTGGGGGCTGCCCTCTGATCCAGTCATGCCCCCCAGTTCTCGGTGGGACTCACTGCACACCTGCCCTTTGGCCGGGAGAAAGCAGAGCCTTCCCAGTTGCCCAAAGGCGCCTGCGGCTCACGGCTGGAACCCACCCTCCCTCTCAGGCTCGGGCAGGCCTGAGCCGCCACACAAGCCCCGTGGGCCCGTGCACCTGTCCCCTCTCCCTGCCCAGGGCCTGCCCGCAGGCTCCTTCCTTCCCCGGGGCGTCCGTCCAGGCGGGGCCCCCCGTGACAC
Organism: Bison bison bison; assembly: GCF_000754665.1. Classification (NCBI taxonomy): domain Eukaryota; kingdom Metazoa; phylum Chordata; class Mammalia; order Artiodactyla; family Bovidae; genus Bison; species Bison bison. The sequence continues at coordinate 12,444 of NW_011476992.1, read as the reverse complement.
CTGCCCCCCAGCACCGGTACGCCCCCGCAGGCTTGGTGTCATGCCCTGCAGGGAGCGCCCTCTCCAGCACCCACTCAGAAGCCAGGGTGCTCGGGTCTGACCTCTGGGGCGATCCAGCACCCGGGCCCGGGACTCTGCTGCCCCACGAGGAGACTGCTCCCCAGGGTCTGTGGGGGTTAACGAGAGAGGAGGGAGGCGGCCCTGGAGTTCCCCTGGGAGTCTGTCCGTGGGGGATATGGAGAGCGCCTGTCCCCACCCCTGGGCAGGCCCTGCACTCAGGAGGCACATGGAGATCTTTCTGAAGCTGCATTCTTCGTTTTTAAAGAGAAATTAACGGTGAATGGTGCGGGCTTGGGGACGGGCACCTTAGAGCATCGTCAGCGGCTGGACTTCAGAGCAGCCAGTGGGCCTCCTGAGCGGAGCAAGAAATGGCACACGGGCAGGGCTGGCTTCCCACGGGAGGGGGCAGGGACAGGTGTCCCGAGCCGGGCAGCCCCCGGAACTGCCCGGAGCTCCGGGCTCCC
>NW_011476992.1:10481-11599 GCF_000754665.1 Bison bison bison | reverse complement strand
CTTCTGCCTCTGTCTCGTCCCCTCACGCCCGGCCTGTCCTCGGGCGCCCCAGCAGACACCGTTCCACGCCTTGTCCCCCGGCCCTCACATCCCAGGGCCCTTGAGTCCCAGGGTCAGGAGACACTTTTCCTTCGGAGCGGCCGCTGGCATCCTCCTGCGCAACAGGAGGGTCACAGCCGCCGCTGGCCGGGATGAGCGGAGACGTGAGCTCACATCCTGGCGGCGCTAGCGCCCGGCCCGGAGGGACGCATATCACCTCCTCCAGCCTGCGGCCGCCTGACCCGGCAGCCAGGCCGGCCCCTCCAGAGCCCTGCCTCGCGCAGCTCAGACGGCCGGGGTCGGGGTGGGACTAGGCCCCGCTCTTGAAGGGCGTGGGGCTGGGGAGGTGTGGCCAGGCCCATGGCTCTGAGCCTCCAGCAGCTTCAGAAAGGCCTGAATCCCCATCCACCCTCCTGCCATCCTCCCGCAGGGCCCCACCACTCCAGTCCACTCACTGGGCCCTCAAACCCTCGGCCCCTGGGACGGATGGAAAACGGGCCCAGAGAGGGGCAGCGGACCCCCCACTGTCACAGCACGGGCCACCCGCCTGCGCCGGGGAGGAGGCTGGGATTTGTGACTCTCAGAGAACCGACAAGAAGCCACAGGCCTCTCTCGTGATCAGCGGCTACCCCTGATCCCCCCCAGCCCTGCCGTCCCTTGCATGCATCAGGCCCACACTGGCCCTGGCCTGGAAAGGGACGTCAGTCAGACCAGCCTCTGTGTCCTGGACCAGCCTGGACTCCAGCCCGCCATTCAGGCTGGTCCTCGGTTAGGGCCGGGGTCGCCTTTCCTTCTGACGAGGGTCCTAGGCTCTCCCGGGACACGGCATCCCTGGATGGCCACGCAGGCCCGGGTCCTCCTTTGTTTGAGCAGCAGGATGTGGGCGTGTGCTGGCCCCCGAGAGCCCGGGGCAGTGACGGCCGCCTGACCTGGGGGCCTGGGGCCGCCCTGTGAGCAATCCCGCAAAGGACCGCAGTCACGGGGCGGCAGGCGCACTCCTTCCCAGACCCAGCCCGGCTGTGCTGCCAGCTTGCTGCGCGGCCCTGGGGGCTGGTGCTTCTCAGTCTTGTTTTCCCACC
>NW_011476992.1:8833-10381 GCF_000754665.1 Bison bison bison | reverse complement strand
TCCCACTTGCTCATCAAGCCTCTTCCCCGGCCCGGCCAGGCGCCCTCAGCCCAGCGTGGGGCTGCTCGGTAAGCAGGCGCCACCTGCTAGCATTCACCACCTCCCTCGGGCCTGCCACCATCAAGGTTGTGGGGCTCAGTCCCAGAACGGAGGGGCAGGGAGGCGGGCCCGAAGCCCCCCGACCCCCTCTGGGTCGGTGGTGGCGTAGGTGGAGGCTGCTTTTAAGTGAACTCAGCCTCGGGGAGAGTCTTTGTTTCCACAACACTCGCCTGAAGTCATTTCACAAGAGTTTCACCAGGAAAACCCCACCAGCCCCAACCAGGCCGTGAGGGAGAAGCATGATTTGCATAGAGGTCCAGATGACTCACCCGAGGCATCTGGCCGAGTCACTTCCCCTCAGGGTCATTTTCCTAACCTGCAAAGTGCAGGCTGGCCCGGAGGGGCTGGAAGAAGGCGGCTTCTAGCCGAGGCCCGTGGTTTCCCGTGGGGCCCACCCCACCCCAGCATCATGCTTTGTGACCGGAGGCCCAGACGCAGCCACCCCCAGGCCTGGGCACACGGCTCACCAAGAGCTGCAGCACGACAGCCTCTCCCGGGCGCCCTGGGGAGAACCAGCCCGGCCCACACCCGCGGCTATCAGCCAGCACGCCACGACTGCCGGCCGTGCCAGGCCCTGGGCAGCCCCACGGCCCCGGCTGAACACAATGACACCATGCCAAACCCTGATCCCCGGTTCACACTGACCCCCGGGTTCACCCTGACCCCCGGTTCACCCTGACCTCTGGTTCACCCTGACCTCTGGTTCACCCTGACCCCCGAATTCACACTGACCCCCGGTTCACCCTGACCTGAGTTCACCCTGACCTCTGGTTCACCCTGACCCCCAAGTTCACACTGACCCCCGGTTCACCCTGACCTGAGTTCACCCTGACCTCTGATTCACCCTGACCCAAGTTCACCCTGACCCCCGAGTTCACCCTGACACCTGTTCACCCTGACCCCCGGTTCACCCTGACCCCCAGGTTCACCCTGACCCCCGGGTTCACCCTGATCCGAGTTCACCCTGACCCCCGAGTTCACCCTGACTCCCTGTTCACCGTGACCCCCGAGTTCACCCTGACCCCCAAGTTCACCCTGATCCCTGGTTCACCCTGACCCCCGGCACAGCCCCTCACGGGTGCAGCCCCCGGCACGAGGCACCCCCGGGGAGCAGGACTCACCGGAGCGGGATTCGGATGGCAATGTAGCGGTCAATGGCGATGGCCAGCAGGCTGAAGATGGAGCTCTGCGTGAGCACCAGGACAAAGCAGGCGAAGAAGAGGCAGCTGTGGCAAGCCGCGCAGAAGCCGGTGCTCAGGGTCACGGCGAAGGGGATGGCGAGCACCCCCACGGCGATGTCGGCTGCCGCCAGCGACGCCACGAAGTAGTTGGTGACGTTCTGCAGGTTGCTGTTGATCCACACCGCCCAGCACACCAGCACGTTGCCCAGGATGGCCAGCACGGCGATGGCCAGCTCCACCGCGATGTACACTGAGAAGCCGGACATGG
>NW_011476992.1:7404-7582 GCF_000754665.1 Bison bison bison | reverse complement strand
CAGCTCATGTCCCAGATGTTGGCTGACCCCACAAGAGCCAGGATGCTTGGCACGGAAGGGCCTTGGGGCCCCTAAGCCAAGCCCTCCATGAGCGCCTCCCGGGACCTCTAATCCTCAGGGCGTCCCCATCACCTTCTGCACCCAGGGTGCCCAGGCCTCTAAACTGGAGCCACCCTCC
>NW_011476992.1:3980-6471 GCF_000754665.1 Bison bison bison | reverse complement strand
GCAAGCACAACCCTGGCCACACAGACCACCCGGGCGTCGGCCAGACCCGGCCCTCCAGCGCCGAGCGGAGCGCGTGAGGGGCGCCCGGGGCAGGCGGGCTGGAGGCGGCCAGAGCGTCCCTGCTGTCAGACCCAAGTCAGCCTGGGCCCTTTGCCGGACTTTACTGCTTATCAATGCTCCTGTGACGGCCTGTTTCAAGCCAGTCACACGTCACTGACGGGAACCGGGAATCAACGCGCACAGCTGGGGAGAACCAGGCTCCAGCCCCCCGCTGACCACCCAGACCTGAGCTGTCCCAGGGCTCCCCCTGGACTCCACCTCAGAGCCCAGGCTCGAGCGGCCTGCTGGGGAGCTCAGGAAAGGAGGCTGCAGGGGCCTAAGAGCCCCCATGAACCTTGCTGGGGAAATGCCCATGGAAAACGGCAGCAAGGAGGCTTCCTGGGGCCTCTGGGTGCCTCCCTGCCGCCCCGCCTTCGGAGGCGTCCCAGAGCCACAGGAAGGTCGGAGGCCCAGGGCCCAGGGTTGGGGCTGGGGCTGGGACCGGATCTGGCAATTTCCTATCCCTTTCTGTTGGCCCTCGTTAATCCTTGAGTCATCTGTCGCTAGCCAAGAGGGGCAATTAAGTATTAATGATGCAGTATTTCCTTGTGATTGTCGCTGGCCGGGGACAGGGCAGAGGGCAGAAGCCATCCCATGGCAGGCCAGAGTCACGTGCCAGGGAAGCAGCATGCTAAGCCTGGGGAGGGCAGCCCCACAGGATTCCCCAGCAGACAGGCTCCGTCCCGCCTTCGTCCTCACCCTCACCGGCCTGGCCGCTCTGATTAAAACCTCTGTGTAATCAGAACGCACACGCTTCCTGGCTCCTCGTCCGTCCCACTGGCGAGGCTTTCTGTGCTGCGCATGGCCAGGTAGCGGGTGGGCCCCCAGGGCCTGCTGGACGGAGGTGCCTGGCAGCTAGCACACAGCTCCCTGCACACCTGCTCCTGAGTATCGCAAAGGGTGGGGTACCGCCTGGGCCTGTCACAGCCACGCTGGGCCTCTTCCTGGGCTCCAGAGCCCCAGCCTGAGACCCCTCCACTAGCTTCTCAGCAAGTGTTTCTGAGAACTTGACCCTGTGCCCAGCAGCACCCTGCCTGCTGGAGCCCAGGGAGCCTGCTGCCAGCCGCTGCCTGGCCCAAGCCCACGGCCGGGGTCTTAAGGCGCTGTCGTCCCGGGAGGCCGACCCGAGAGCTGCCGCCCAGGCTGGTGTGCGGGTCACGCCTCAGCTCCACTCCGAGAGCCTGCGAAGCACAGTTTCAAAGCACGGGAGGAAAACTAAGGGCAAGACAGATAAGCAACCAGTGGCTAAAATACAGAGACTTGTTCCAGAAGAGACGAAGGCAATGCAATAACTGAAAACGACGATCAAAGGTACTTAAGGTCTTCAGAGAGGGAAAGGAAAGGCGTCCGTAAAGAAGAACGAGAATTCCTGGCAGCACCGAAAAGAACAGGCAGACACAACAGAAATGAAAACCCTGGGAGGGAACCACAGAGGGACCGACAGGCACACGGCTCGCTGTGCGACGCGCACACGAGCCGAGAACGTCAGGGTGTGAGGACCGCCGAGGACCGTCACGCAGGCCTCACAGAGCAGGAGGGCGAGAGCCTGAGGTGGCCTGGGCAACGCCGACCTCCGTCTCACGGAGGGGGCTTGGTGGGCAGCTGCACTCCTCTCCAACCGCGGGCCCCTCGCTGGCCGTCGGGGGGCCCCGAGTCTGGGCACGCGCCTCCCCCAAACCCCCAGGGCCTTGGGACCCGCCCGGCCCCCCTCCAAAAGCATCAGCGGGGGCAGAGCAGTGACTCCAGCGCTGCCTGGAGGAGCCAGGGGGCCTCCTCGCTCCGGCCCTGCAGGGCTGCCAGCCCGAGGAACTCGGCAAGGGCAGCCCCCAGGTGGGCACCGGCCGGCGATCCCTCCCCTAGGGCCCCCGGGGTACAGCTGCTGCTCGGAGCCTGAGGGCAGGATGTGGTGAGGGGCAGGGCTGAGGGCAGTCCCTGCACTGGGCCCCACCCCCAGGGGCTTCCGCACAGCAGGCCCTGGGGCCACGCACAGGGCCCCTCTCCATCCCCTCGGGTCCAGGCCTACGCTGGACAGGCTGCAGGCCCGGCCCCTCAGCCTCAGATGGCGCCCCCTGGCCACCTCCCCAACACCCCCTCCAAGGGGCCGCTCCTCACACAAGGCCCTGGGTGCCCGTTCCTCCAGCTCATGCTCCGAGACCCTGAGTAAGGGGTGTCCCCCAGGCTCTGCACATCCCTGGGGGGTCTTGGCTCCCAGAGCCCTCCCAGGCGAATCTTCAACTGGCAGGACCGGCTCCTGTGCTTAAAGAGGGCAAGGTGGGGGGTGCTTTCCAAATAGGGACAGACCATAGCGGGCCCGGCTGGGGGCTGGCCTGCTCAAGGGGCGGTGCCCGGGGCTTGCGGAGGTGTCCACATGGGGGGGTGGGGGAGGCAGACC
>NW_011476992.1:0-702 GCF_000754665.1 Bison bison bison | reverse complement strand
ACGATTCTCTCGTCCCGGGCCGCAGGCCCGCACTCGCTCCCCTCCGCCGCGAAGTCCCAGGCGCGCCAGCCCCGTGTCACCGTGTCGCCAACGGGAAGTGCCCTGTGCCTGGCGCCCCTCGGTCCTTTCCGCGGCGCCCGTTCCGGAAGGAGAAAGCTCAGCCTCAAACCAGGGTCCTGGGGGCTGGTCCCCAGCCTTGCCCGCCCTCCCTGAGTCCCGCCGGCCCCGCGCTGGTCCAAGATGCCACTCTCTGAGCCCTCCCCAGGTCAGGTCCTTCCCCCTCCCCAACTTCTCTGAGCAGAAGGAGGAGGAATCACCTTCGGCCTTCTCGACCCCCTGGAATCCCGCCTCAAGGAGGGTTATGTCGATTCAGAATGGGAACGCCCCACGTCCATCCGTCTCCAGCTCAGCCACTCAAGGGGAGCCCCCTTCCACCCTGACTCTGGACAGACACAGGGCCACCCCAGTCCTGAGCACAGCAGGACAAGCTGCTCTGAGGCTAGGGTGTCACTGCCAAGGGTTCACAGGAACCCCGGGGTGGGGGCGCTGTTTGCTGGCCCCTGGGGTGGAGGCTGGGTTGGGGGCGGGCAGCTGTCTCTGCAGCAAGCCCACGGGCTGGGGGAAGCGCGGGATGAAGCGGGAGCTCCTCCGTCCGGGAGTGCAGCCTCCCCAGTTCGTCCCCCGCCCCATTCAGCCAGAGGG
>NW_011476991.1:10400-13018 GCF_000754665.1 Bison bison bison | reverse complement strand
TTGTTCTACCTTCTGCAGACCATGCCCTGCGTTATTCCCCTTAGATCCCCAGAAGGTCCCTCTCTGTTGGAGCTAATTTCGTCACTGTGAGGGGCTTTTTCTGATTGAAGGAACGTGTCCTCACCTTTGGCTTCCCTCCAGGGTTGCTGGTCCCTTTTCTGATTCCTCTTTTCTTTCTTTCATCCTACCTGGTTGCAAAAGGATTTTTCTTGTCCTTTTAGGTCTCTAAAGTCTTCTGCTAATGTTCAGCAAGTACCCTATGAGAATTGTTCCATTTGTAGATGTATTCTTGATGCCACATCACCCTATTCTGCCATCTTGACTCCTCCTCTTGTCCATTTTTTAATTGGAGTATTTGTTTTCCTGCTGTTGAGTTGTAAGAGCTGAGTGCTGGTTGCTATAAATTCCGTCCCCTTTTTCAGTCCCTATCTGATCTCTAGTGGTTGAGCCCCATAGATTTTTCCAGTGATCCCCGTTAGGTGGAACTTAAGTGGGACTTCCTGGAAGTGTCCTGTAATACCTTGGGCTCTATTTTCCCACTGGAGGAACCAAAAGCTCAGGAGGCCCTCTCAGTGCAGCACTGTGCTGGCATGGGGGAAGGGTCTTGCGGTCAAAGTGAAACTACTCTTTCTATCCTTCCCATGTGGTCCTTCTCAGTCTCTGTGGTCCAGGGAGATGTTTCAGCCTTATCCCTGGGTTCTGGAATTTTCACAGTGGAATCTTTTCTATGGATAGTGACTAGTTCGTTTTCTCCTAAGGGGCACTAAAATCATGAATGATCTATGTCATCATCTTAATGATGTCACCTTGACAGTGACTCTTTCTGCACTTTCTACAGTGCTGGATAGCTCAGTCCTAAGGATATTTACATAGGAGGAAGCAAGAACAACACAGTAGTGCACCATTCTGCAAATTCTTTTCACACAAAATTGTTTCATGAACGAATGAATGGATGGCCCCATGGGTCAGGGCATTTCATGCCTGGGTGATGGAGAAAAAAAGGCCATAGATTCTCAAAGCTTGTTCCTCTTTGAAAATTTAGCTAGTTGGATAGCAAGGCTAAGAAAGTTTATGATAACATTCTGTCAGTTGGTGGTATTATGGCAAATTGAGAAACCTCAGTGTGAGCTTTGATGGTTGGCTAGGGAGAAGCAGGTCCATCTAAGACTTAGCCTGTATCACTGTTCCTTGAGTCATTTTCACCTGCATCATTCAGTGTGGAAAATATATGTGCCACAGGGACTTGACCTCTGGCTGCTCAAAATGCATACTTTTTCTAGTTTCCATGGAGATGGTTGAAGTGAGGCCAGCTTGGGTCGTGTACATGACTGTGTCTGGGGAGCATATTAGAATTGTGTCTGTGATCAATTCTACTGCTCTTCCAGGAGGGAGCATACATTACTATTCTTTGGTGCTAGAATAGTTGTGGGCATGGAAAAGAACAAAGATTGTGCCTTGGTTTTTGAAATGGCTGAGTGTCCTCTGAATTGAAGCACACTAGTCAGAATACAGACAAAACACGACGAATGAGAGCTGGAAAGCACGATAAATTTTATTATAAAGTGGAAAGACTAAGCAGGAGAGGAGCTGCAGACTGTGAGGAGCAATGTGAGCAATAAAATATCCAGAGGTTTAGTGAGCAAGGGGTCAGTCTGTCTGGATTACCTCAGAGATGCCTACTGGCCTTTAGAGAAAGGGATATTTAGGGCATTACATGCATTCAAGATGAGAAGAGGAGCTTTCAAAGGATGTAGAATACACCCTCAGGTGGCAATCAGGAAATTGAAGGTGAGCAGAAAGGGGGAGCTCCACTTACTGGGACGAACACCCAATTCAAAAGGGAGTTTGGAATGATAGAGAATGGAGATGGTGAAAAGTCTATGTTCTGTAACCTATTGATACATCTTGGAGTCTGTTATATTTGATATCTTCTATTTTCTGGTACGATATTCAGTAGAATCCATAGAGGGAAGATCTTGTTTTTGAGAAAGAAGCAAATTCCAGTATATCTGGTTGTGCTTGGAGGAAGGCAGCTGAACTCTAAACATGTAAGAGGAGAGAGAGAGAGAGAGAGAGAAAGAGAGAGAGAAAGAAATAAAGAAAAAGAAAGGAAAGACAGCAGACTAAGGACCTTAAGTTCATCAGCGAAAACAGGAAATGCAGCCGGAGGCTACAGGTCAGTGAAAAGACCTCACGAGACCACCTTGACAACTGGTTACGGGAGAACCAAGAGAGTGAGCTACTACAAAAGATATAAAAGAGTCAATCAAGAACTAATTTTTATGAACACAAACTGAAAAGTTGTCCTTTTAATGGATGGCCTGTAGTGCTGTGATGTGCTGAGAAGTGTCTTCTTACAGATCTACATGAAAGTAACCACTAATGTGAAGCCAGTTTTATATTTGCTAATTCATTGAATCCCAGCAACAATTCTGGGAAATGGGTACTGTATTCATATTTTCATCTTAGATATGAGAAAAATGTGAGTCTCAGTTAGGTTAAGTGATTTATTGTATGTGATATGAGTAAGTGACAGAGTTGAGTTTCTTTAGACATTTTTTCTCTAGATTCCTGGTTAAGTGCCCTGCTCTTTGGACCACCACTTCCTTATGCTATTC
>NW_011476991.1:7007-7296 GCF_000754665.1 Bison bison bison | reverse complement strand
CTTCTCTGGAGAAATGTCTATTTAAATCTTCCACCCATTTTTTGATTGGGTTGGTTTTTTTAATATTGAGCTGCATGAGCTGCTTGTATATTTTGGAGACCAATCCCTTGGTTGCTTCCGTTGCAAATATTTTCTCCCATTTTGAGGGTTGTCTTTTCATTTTTTATGGTTTTATTTACTATGCATAAGCTTTTAAGTTTAATTAGATCCCATTTGTTTGTTTTTGTTTTTATTTTTATTACTCTAAGAGGTGGATGCAAAAAGATATTGGTGCGATTTGTGTCAAAGA
>NW_011476991.1:3663-6907 GCF_000754665.1 Bison bison bison | reverse complement strand
TAGGTGACCACAGATGCATGGGCTTCTCTCTGTGCTTTCTACCCTGTTACATTGACCTATATTTCTGTTTTTTGCACCAGTACCATACTGTTTTGATAGCTTTGTAGTATAATCTGAAGTTAGCGAGCCTGATCCCTCCAGTTCGGTTTTTCTTTCTCAAGATAGCTTTGACTATGTAGTTGTCTTTTAAAATCTAATCTGAAAATATCTATCTTTAATTGAATGTTTCAAAAATCTTCATGACTTCATTATATACACTGTTAGTTTAATTTTTAACATCTTTCTGTTTCTTTTCTAATTGTTCTATATGTTCTTTGACCATTTTTCTCCTTTTCTTGATTTTTTAAATTTGACTCTCTTTTAGTATCCCATTTTATCTCCAATTGGCTTATTACCTATATGTATTTGATTTTTTTAGTGGTATTTCTGGGGTTTAAAATATGCATCTTTAGCTTATCATAGCCTATGATCCATATCATTGTTGTTGTTTAGTCACTAAGTCATGTCTGGCTCTTTAGTGACTCCGTGGACCGTAGTCCACCAGGCTCTTCTGTCTGTGGGATCTCCCAGGCAAGAATACTGGACTGGGTTACCATTTCCTTCTCTAGGGGATCTTCTCAACCCAGGGACTGAACCCACATCTCCTGCATTGCAGGCAGATTCTTTACCATTGAGTCACCTGGGAAGCCCTATGATCCTTATGTACTTGCTAAGTCACTTCAGTCATGTCTGACTCTTTGTGACACTATGGCTCCTCTGTCCATGTGATTCTGCTGGCAAGAATACTGGAGTGGGTTGCCGTGCCCTCCTCCAAGGGATCTTCCCAACCCAGGGATTGAACCCGTGTCTCTTACATCTCCTGCATTGGCAGGCAGGTTCTTTACCACTAGTGCCACCTGGGAAGCCCTATGATCCATATACTATGCAGCAAAATAGTACAATACTATGCCACTTCATGTATAATGCAAGAAACTTGGAACAGTATATTGCCATTTACTCCTTCACATCTTTTGTGTTATTGTTCATTTTATTGTTACCTATGTTATAAATTCAATAATAAATTACTTTTATTTTTTATGTAGACAGCCAACAAAATGAGAAAAAAAAACTCCTCTTTTTACATTTACTCATATATGCTATTTCTGGTGTTGTTCATTCCTTTGTATATATCTGAAATTTTAATCTGCTATCATTTTTTTCAGGCTAAATGCCTTCCTTTTATCATTCTTATAGTTCAGATCTTATGATATGAAATTGATTCAGCTTTTGTTCATCTAAAAAAATCTCCTTCTTTTGCCTTCACTTGAAAGATCAATTGAAATGATACATACTTTATATATCACAAAATACAGTCATCTAAAGAGTTCAGAGAGTTTTGATGCATGTATATGCCTGTGTAATCAACACTGCAATCGACATATGGTACATTTCCATTATCCCTTTGTGCCCATTTACAATCAATAGTACCTCCCAACCCTAGGAAGGCACATCTACTGATCTACTTTCTCTCATTACAGATTATTCTTGCTTTTTCTGGAATTTTATGTGAGTGAATTAATTTAGCATGTGTATTTCTTCTTTTGACTAGCTTCTCTTGTTGTTCAGTTGCTAAATCGTGTCCTACTCCTTGCGACCCCATGAACTGCAGCATTCCTGGCTTCCCTGTCTTTCACTGTCTCCACTCGTGCTAAGTGCTGAGTGGCTTCAGTCTTAGAATACTGGAGTGGGTTGGGTTGCCGTTGCCTTCTGCGAGGAATTTTCCTGACCCAGGGATCAAACCCACATCTCGTGTGTCTCCTGTGTTTGGCAGGTGGGTTCTTTACCACTAGCACTACCTCTCTCTCCTGCAGTTTGCTCAAACTCTGTCCATTGAGTCAGTGATATTGGTAAATGTATCAATACTTGTGGTAGATAGAATTCTAAGACAGGTCCCAAGATCCTTGCTATCTGGTACACACACAGCATCTCCAAATTATGCAATTAAGCCCTAATCTAGGTGCTAATGTGAAGGAATTTTACAGATGTAATAAAGTATCAAATCAATTCACTTTAAGACAGGGAGTCTATATTATATTTAAATTCCATTTCCAATCAATTGTTGCTAGTATATAAAAATGCCATTGATTTTTGTGTGTTCAACTTGTATCTTCTGTCCTTATTAAATTAACTTATTAGTTCTAGGATTTTTTTTTAAAACATATTCTCTTTTACAGGGTTTTCCAGGTGGCTCAGATGGTAAAGTGTCTGCCTGCAATGTGGGAAACCCTGGTTAGATCCCTGGGTCGGGAAGATCCCCTGGAGAAGGAAATGGCAACCCACTCCAGTACTCTTGCCTGGAAAATTCCATGGACGGAGGAGCCTAGTAGGCTACAGTCCACGGGGTCGCAAAGAGTCGGGCACGACTGAGTGACTTCACTTTCAGGGTTTTCTACATACACAATCATGGTGTTTGCAAATAAAAACATTTTACACCTTTGTTTCCAATCGCAATGACTTACCATCTTTTTTCTTGCCTATTACAGTGATTAATAAGTTGAAAGGAAGCAGTGGGAGTGGACATCCTTGCCTTTTCCTGGTTAGGTGAAAACCATTAATTTATTTTTTTATCATTGAGTATGGTGTTAGCAGGTTTTTTTTTTTTTTAAATAAAATAGATGTCCCTTATATTGGGAATTCCCTGGCAGTCCAGTGGTTAAGGCTTTGTGTTTTCACTGCAGGGGGCATGAGTTCAATCCCTGGTCAGTGAAATAAGATCCTGCATTCTGGGTGGTGCAGCCAAAACAAAAAAAAAGAGGTCTCATAAAGTTGAAGAAGTCTCCTTATATTCCTAGTTTGCTGAGTTTTGTCAGGAATAGGTGTTGAATTCTGTTAAATGATTCTGATAATACTCATTCTCTGCAGCATGAGGTTATATCTCATTGTGGTTTTGATTTACATTTCCCTAAGAATTAGTGACATTGAACGTCTTTTCATGTGCATGTTGGCCATATGTATGTCTTCTTTGGAAAAATGTCTGTTTAGCCCCTCTGCCCATTTTGAATGGAGTGGTTTGTGTTTATTATTGTTGAGTTTTATGAGTTCCATTCAATGCAATCCCTATCAAGTTTCCAAAAACATTTCCCCCCCAACAGGAATAGAGCAAAAAATAGAAACAATTTATATATAATCACAAAAGACCCCGAGTAGTTAAAACAATCCTGGGGATAAAAGAACAAATCTGGAGGTATCACACTCGCTGATATCA
>NW_011476991.1:0-629 GCF_000754665.1 Bison bison bison | reverse complement strand
GCCATTTCCTTCTCCAGGGGATCTTCCCAACCTAGGGATTGAACCCAGGTCTCCCTCATTGCAGGCAGATTCTTTACCATCTGAGTCACAAGGGAAGCCCCATTTGAGCAATGGTAAGTGCTATTATGTTTTTAAATTTTAATTTTGGTATCTACTTGTTCACCAGCTACCTGATCACAAGTGATCATGAAAGGGACAGTGTTTTGTCCTTACTGGAATAAGGACTCTAGATACTGTTTACCTTCCCTGCATTGAGTATTTCTGCCACAACTACCATCCATGGACTTACAGAATGCCTTAATCACTGTAATGTTATTGCACACATCATTGCTTCTGATCAAAGAATTCACTTTGATCAAATAACTCACTTTGCAGCAATAGCAGTGTGGCAGTGGGCCCATACTCATGGAATTCACTGGCCTTACTATGTTCCCAAGCACCATGAAGCATACAGCTTGTTAAAAAGATTGAATGGTCCTTTCAAGACTCAGTTACAGTGCCAGCTAGATGGCATTACCTTCCCTGGTGGCTCAGTGGTAAAGAATCCATCTGCAATGCAGGAGACGCAAGAGGCTGGGGTTTGATCCCTGCGTTGGGAAGATCCCCTGGAGAAGGAAATGGCAACCCAC
>NW_011476990.1:9110-10165 GCF_000754665.1 Bison bison bison | reverse complement strand
AAGGCATGTTCTCTCAACCACTCTGCTACACCCTACAGGGTCAATAACATCCCTACCCCCATTTTAGAATCCCTGAAATGAGACTCGGAGAGGTTAAGCCTGCAAGCAGCAGCACAAAGATTTAAGGCAGTGGGTCTGACTTCCAAGCAATACTCTCTGCCTCCTTCTCCAGCATGCACGTGAAGGAGGGCTGCAGATTGCACTCAAGTACACCCTGGGAATTAGCAGGAAGTTCTGTAATTAGGTTAGGAGATACTAATTATGCAAACCCTGGGGCGGGGCCTCGGTTGAGCAGAGATTCAGGTCAAGGCCGCCGAGGATGAGGACGCACTGGTCTCTTTCCCTTGAAGGAGCTCATCGGTGGCATGTTGGGGCGAGGCTTGCCCCCGCCTCCCCCGGGTCCTCAGAACTTGACTCTGGCGGCTCCTGGGTGACACACGGGCAGGGGCCCCACCCCGGGGTAGTGCACGAGGCTGCAGCCCTTGCTCCTCCCCCAGCCCCGTTCGCACTCCAGGCCAGCAGCTCTGCACTGCCCTCCCCACCAGTGAGTCCTCCCCATTAAATGCAAGCCCCTCTCACCTTCTGCTCCCCCCAAATTGCCTCCAAATCTGGGGAGACGGTGGGGGAGGACCCTCCTTTACACGCTCCTCTGGGCCCCTAGGGGCACAACCTGCCTCCTAGGCGCACTGAGGTCAGTGGTCAGGAGGACAGCACCCCTCCCCTCAAGGCACATGATGGAGCGGCCGTGACCGTATCGACACCCCCGGCCCCGCCCCAGGGGCTGCAGGGGCACAGAGGGAAGCCCTAGGACAGAGCGGCAACAGCTCGTCTGTGCCAAGAAACAGTCCACTTTGGGCTCTCTCCATGACAAATTCTATTTCCATTCCAGAATTCTAGGGTGGCACCTTTCCCTCCCCCCACAGTAGCTGATTCCATCAGGGGAATGGACACACCCTTCTAGCCTGTGCCCCGCTGGAAATTCCACTTCACACATAACACCATAAGGCTGCTCTCCAGACATCTGGACATCGATCAGGATCCTCAAAGCACAAGAC
>NW_011476990.1:3918-5598 GCF_000754665.1 Bison bison bison | reverse complement strand
GAGGCAGGGGGCAAAGTTGGGGTCTGCGGCTCAGTCGCTCAGTCATGTCTGACTCTTTGCAACCCCATGTACTGCAGCACGCCAGGCCTCCCTGTCCATCACCAACTCCCAGGGCTTGCTCAAGCTCATGTCCATTGAGTCGTTGATGCCATCCAACCATCTCATCCCCTGTCGTCCCCTTCTCCTCCCGCCTTCAATCTTTCCCAGCATCAGGGTCTTTTCCAATGAGTCTGTTCTTCACATCAGGTGGCCAAAGTATTGGAGCTTCAGCTTCAGCATCAGTCCTTCCAATGAACACTCAGGACTGATTTCCTTTAGAATGGACTGGTTGGATCTCCTTGCAGTTCAAGGGCCCCTCAAGAGTCTTCTCCAACTCTTGAGAAGTTGGAGTGAGGGGGGATGGGTTGGTACTCCCCGGCCCAGCATTCCCTGGCCCAGCATTCCCCATCCCGCTCCCTGACCCAGAGGGGTCCCTGCCTCGGGCCCCCACTGGACATGACCATTCACACCGGGCTTCCCCACTCCAGAGCTGTGACAACCAAAAGTGTCAGTAGACATGGCCGAGCGTCCCCACAGGGAGGGGAAGGGAAACCTCCCCGCCTCCGCTGAGAACCCTGTGAAAATGCTTAATGCTCTTATTCCAAAGGCCAGCCCCCAAGGAGGAGGAGCAGCCGGTGGGTGGGGGTCCCCACAGGGCACCCACAAAGTAGGCCAAGAGGTTTAAACGCTCCGGGAGGCACCTCTCCTGGGAGCGGAAATAATGACCAACAGCTAGTCTCACACCCCCAGCGATTCAGTCCAGGCGGGAAAAGGGGAAAATAATTCTTATTTCCCCCAAAGCGGAGTTCCTTGTTCCAGAGCTAAATAACAGAGACGGCTCTCCTGTGAATAAGCTGTCTCTGGATGCACGGCCTTCTCCCTGTTTCTGCCACTGGCACAGTTAGGAGATGTTTCTGAGAGCTGAAGCATAGAATTTGCCCCAAAGGCTGGTCCAGGACGACCTCACACCACCACCCGCAGGAGGAAGCTGGGTAGAGGGGGACGGGCGGCCTTGCGGTCCCAGCCGGGCAGTGTGGACCTGGCCTTGGGCCCTGACTGGCCGGGTCTTCCCAAGTTGATTCGTTTCTCTGAGCTTCGGGCCCCTCGTCTGTAACATGCAGATCCCCGCCCTGGCTTCGGGAATTCCGTGACCCTCTGTCAGAGGTGCCTGTGGCTGACTGATGGGACGAGCACTGGGTCGAAGCCCCTGACCTCACTCGTCGCTGTAGTCCTTGCAGTTCCCACAAGCAGAGTCACGGCCATTCCCATTTCACAGAACGGGAGACCGAGGCCGAGAGTGTAACCCCTCTGCTCTTCAGCAGCCTGACTGCTTGGCGGTCAGCTGAAAGTTGGGGTCTGGAGCTCTGTGGGGGAGACATGCATGGAACTGGGGGATGGATCCAGGTGGGCTTCCTGAGGGAGAAAAGGGAGAAGAGCCCCAAGGTCCGGGGCGAACAAAGGGTGTCAGGAGAGAAGCTCCAAGGGTGGAGGTGGGGTGGGGCCCCAGCAGGAGCTGACCGCGGTGGGTGGTCCCAGAGACCCTCAGGAGCTTGTGCCAAGGTCCTCCAACCACCCCATTCACCCAGGACGGGGTTCCTGGGACTTGGGATTTCTGTGCTAAACAGGGACAGTCGTGGACAA
>NW_011476990.1:0-734 GCF_000754665.1 Bison bison bison | reverse complement strand
CATTTCGGTTCAATTCAGTCCAACTCAACAGAAATCCAAAATGTATTTCATTTTAACCCAACCGGGTCAAAATTCAGCTCACCCCTAATCAATCACCCAGGATTGAAGGAGCGGCATCTCCTGTGAGGGGCCTTCCAATACTTGCCCCCAAACCTAGTGCAGACCACCCACCTGTCTGCCCACCTGGGTGGTCAGCCCAGCTGTCTGCTCTGGCAGAATGCAAACTGTGAAGGCAAGGCTGAGGCTGGGGTCTTGCTCACTAGTGCCCCTGGCATGGCTCACCCCCTCCTTCTCCTCTTTCTCCTTCTCATCGCCATCACTGCCATCTTCGTCGCCATCTTTGTCGTGCTCTATCATCATCGTCATCTTCACCCTCTTTTAATCCTGCATTACGTCCTCCCCTCTCCTCCTTCGTCGTGGCTTCATCTTCCCCATCGTTGTCCCTTCGCCATGGTCTTTGTCACCACTACCTTCGTCTTTGCTGAGCCTTTGTGGTTGGCCCTCCATATCCACGGGTTCCACATCCATGGATTCAACCAACCATAGATGAAAAATATTAAAAAAAAAAAAACCTTGAAAGTTCTCAAAGAGCAAAACTTTGAATTTGCCCTACACAATGGCAACTATTTACACAGCATTTACATTGTATTAGGTACACCGAAGAGTTTAGAGATGACTTAAAGTGTGTGGAAGGGGTTGCTGGGTTCCCAGGTGGTGCTAGGGCTAAAGAATCC
>NW_011476989.1:9257-12288 GCF_000754665.1 Bison bison bison | reverse complement strand
CTGGAGAATCCCACAGACAGAGGAGCCTGGTGGGCTACAGTCCACGGGGTCGCAAAGAGTCAGACACGGCTGAGAGACTGAGCAGATAGATATACACATAGGAAGCTGAGCGATGAACTCACACACCCACACACAGAAACAGAGTCACAGGTGTAGAGAACAAACTTATGCTTACCAGCGGGTAAGGGGTGGACAGGACATACTGGGAGATTGGAATGGACACATACAGACTACGATGTATTAAATGGCTTTCTTTTTCTTTTTTGCTATTCAGATATAATAGTATATTTTGAAAGGCAAAAAGAATCTAGATCCAAGTTTTTGGAATTAATATGCACATTCAGAGGAACTGTTGTTAAATGGCTTTCTGTGTGTCAGTGGTGGTGAAAAACCTGCCTGCCGATGCAGGAGACGTAAGAGATGCAGGTTCAGTCCCTGGGTGGGGAAGATTCCCTGGAGAAGGAAGTGGCAAGCTACTCCATCCAGTATTGCTGCCTGGAGAACCCCATGGACAGAGGAGCCTGGCGGGCTATACAGTCCACGGGGTCGCAGTGTCGGACACAATCAAAGCAATTTAGCACACATATATTAAACAGATAACCTGTGAAAACCTACACAAGATTGTACATCAACTCTAGTCCAATAACAGAAGACTCTTCAGAGTCCCTTGGACAGCAAGGAGATCCAACCAGTCCATCCTAAAGGAAATCAACCCTGAATATCCATTGGAAGGAGTGATGCTGAAGCTGAAGCTCCAATACTTTGGCCACCTGATGCAAAGAGCTGACTCACTGGGAAAGACCCTGGTGCTGGGAAAGACTGAAGGCGGGAGGAGAGGTGGGTGACAGAGGATGAGAGGGCTGGATGGATATGAGTTTGAGCAAACTCCGGGAGCTGGTGAAGGACAGGGAAGCCTGGCCGTTCTGCTGCACCCCCACTTTGGCCCCTGTCTCATGGGAGTGCCCGCCACCAAGAAAGCCACCCAGGAAAACCTGTTTAGAAGCTCAGTTCCCCCTGAGGCCCTAGGACTTTAAGAGGATTCGAGCAGGAGGGGGAACCCACCCCCCAGGTCTCGCCGCTCGGTGGGCGGGACACAGAGCGCACGGGGCAAGGTCCCCCGCTCCGTGCCCCGCTCCGCCATGGCGCCCACAGCGCAGAGGAGACGCGCGGCGCACGCCGCCAGGTGCGCGGGACCCTGGGCCCCGGCCCTTCCCCGATCCTGGGGCTGGGGGCGTGGAAACAGGGGAATAGAGTGGGGAGGGGCGTCTAGGGTGAGCGTGGACCCCCCACCCACCCACCCAGCCAAAGGCCGGCCTGCGCTTGAGCCTCGGAGTCTCCAAAACGCAGCTGGAGGCCTGTTCGCCTTCCTGGACGCCGGCGGGACGAGAGAGCTGGGTTGGGGGCGTCGGGGGACTGCGGGGGACGAGAGGGAGCGGAAGGAAAGGGACCGGGAATGGGGGTAGGCGGCGGGGAGGAAGGGGAGGCAGGCAGGCCACGCCCCGGTAGAGGTGGTGCCGCCCCTCCCCCGCTCTCCAAAGACTTCCTGTCGCGCCCCAGAGGTCCCGGTCCCCTAGCGCCTCCGCGTCCACACCAGCCACTCACTAGGGCGCGACCCTCCCAGGCTCCCTCTTGGAAAAGCCCACGCCCCGGAGCCTTCTTCCAGCCCTCTCTCGCCGCGCGCCCTCCATCCCCAAATTAAGACACACCCCCGTTCTGCACACTGGCCACCTCCCCACACACCCCACAAGCGTGGCCGTGTGCCTGAAACCCACTAGGATGCAATCGGTCTGCCCTACCTTCTGGACTCTTGGCGAGACTGTAGCCCGCCAGGCTCCTCTGTCCATGGGATTCTCCACTCAAGAAAACTGGACTGGGTTGTCATTTCCTTCTCCAGGGGATCTTCCCGACTCAGGGATCGAACCCAGGTCTCCAAAGGGCAGGCAGATTCTTCACCTTCTGAGCCACCAGGCAAGCCCCCAAAAGAGGTGACAGGATCTTGATTTCTTCCTCTTGCACTGTTTAAAGACAGTCCTACACTGTCGTCAGTAACCCAAAACCGAGTCTGGCAGTTTGGTAGCTCTGAGGGCTTCTTTCTGATACGAAACTTCAAGGGGAAGGGTGTTGCAAGCGTGAACACTAGGTAGGGGGTACATGTAGCATAGAGTCCAAGGGAGAAAAAAAAGTGAATTGTGGCTCCTGCAGAGTTAGGGGGCAGAAAAAACAAACTTTAGTTACAGACACGGCAGAGTTCCGAGCAGTTAAAGTGAAAAAAAAAATACAAAACTAGGAATGATCAGGCCTTCTCACTGTTCACTTTCTCTTCTTTATTCTCAGGAAAGGGAAAGAAAAACTCATTCCTCTGTTTTCCTTTTCACCACCACAAATTCCTCCAAGGGTAACCCCACTTTCTGGAGGCAGAAACGCCGCCTCCAGTTTCCGGACTGCTTGGCGCCTCGGGGCCCAACAGGGGGATGCTGTTGGCACCGAGGAGCCCTGCTGGGGACTCTGGGTTCCGCTGGAGCTTCTAGCCCCTAGGGCCGCAGGGCTTGGGAGGCGGGGAGAGCCTCGATAGGTCCACCCCCAGGACCGCCCAAACCTCCCTTAGGCAGTGCAGACGCCCGCACGCCGGGGCGGCGCCCGGCACTCGCTGGCGGCGCGCCTTGCAAATCGGAGCAGAGATTGATCAAAACAGTTGTACTGTCTAGGGGACTTTTATCCCCCAGGAGGTCCCCAACCCCGAGCACCGCGGAGACGCAGCCCCGGGTCTCCGGACTGCTTGGCGCATCCGGACGCGATCGGGAAACGTCCACCGGGACGCGATCCGAGAACGTGGATGGCACCGGGGCCCTGTTGGGGCGTCTAGCCCCCGAGTGCCTCTGGGTTTTGGGGGGCGGGGAGAGCCTGAGTAGGTCCACCACCCAGGACCGCCCCAACCTCGGTGGCGCGCGCGCACGCGGGGTACACCCCCAACGCTCGCTGACCGCGGGCTTTTCAAATCCGAGCAGTGATCATTTGATCAAAACAGCTGTGC
>NW_011476989.1:2621-8640 GCF_000754665.1 Bison bison bison | reverse complement strand
GCCTGGTGGGCTCCTGTCAGTGGGGTTGCCGAGAGGCGGACTGGACCTATGGATGGAGCACACGTGCAGTGGAATGGAAATGCCCGCACCTTCTCCACAACCTGGTTTGAAATGCTGACTTTTTCATTCCAAAGGAGACGTTTATTTCGTTTTTGGCTTTTTTCTTTCTTCTCTTTAGGGACTCTTTAAATCTGTTGCTCATCATGTGTTTGCTTCTGAAGACCTGCGAATTAAAATCAGCAAATACGTCTAAACCAAATATTCTGCTGATAATGGCGGACGATCTGGGCATTGGGGATCTCGGTTGCTATGGAAACGACACACTAAGGTACCAGCTGGGGATAGGGGGAGCGGGGAGGCAGTTCTCCGGGCATGTGTGCGTGTTTGGATGAATGAAGCACACTTCAAATCTGCCCGCAGAAATTAGGAAATTCCTTAAGGCATCAAATTTCCACAGCGAAAGTTATTTTTGGAGCAAAAGTGAGTTATCAACCTTTCTGACGGGAAGAAGAGAGCACAAGGGACTTTGGAGGGAAAGAAGGAGAGTTAGAGGGAAATCGGAGACTAGTAAGGTGAGAAGAATTCCTAAGATCAGGCAAGTGATTCGGAAGCTCCAGTACTTTGGCCACCTGATGCAAACTGCCAACTCACTGGAAGAGACCCTGATGCTGAGAAAGACTATGGGCAGGAGGAGAAGGGGGTGACAGAGGATGAGATGGTTGGATGGCATCACTGACTCGATGGACATGACTTTGAACAAGCTCCAGGAGATGCTGCTGCAGTCCATGGGGTCTCCAAGCGTCAGACACAACTGAGTATGCACGGAAACCTTTTTTGGAGTGTGTGTGAATGATACCATCAGCCGCCACCTCTGAACAGAAGGTGTAGGAACTGCCTCTGCAGATGTCTGTGTGTGTTAGTCGTTCAGTTGTGTCCGACTGTGACCTCATGGACTGTAGCCCTCCAGGCTCCTCTGTCCATGGGATTTCCCAGGCAAGAATACTGGAGTGGGTTGCCATTTCCTCCCCCAGGGGATCTTCCCTATGCAGGGATTGAACCCGGTTATACCAAACTGCAGGCAGGTTGCTTTACCATCCGAGCCACGAGGGAGGTCTTGCAGGGGGCAAAATGCAATCACATGTAAAGCAAAGGAAATTCCTCAAATAGAGAACTCATCCATATACCTTTCAGCATGGGGACCTGACTCAGCTCGCTCGACCCATCCTAACGGTGACCTTTGTGTGCTTTGCCCAGGACGCCGAACATCGACCGACTTGCGGAGGAAGGCGTGAGGCTCACCCAGCACCTGGCGGCCGCCCCTCTGTGCACCCCGAGCAGGGCCGCCTTCCTCACGGGGAGACATGCCTTCAGATCAGGTGGGTGTTTTCGGGGCGGCTGGGGAAACGGCTGGCCTCGTCCGCCCATTGACTGTCCTAAAAAATGGGGTGGTGGTCATCTCCCGGAGTTAGCCCAAGTTCATGTCCATTGCATCGGTGAGGAGGCAAACCACTTCAGTATATTTCCCAGTGAGAACCCCATGAACTGCTGTATAAAAAGACAAGGGGACTTTGATACAAATTAAAAAAAAGGCTAACACAAAATACAAACAAAAAGAATTAGGTAGTGGGACTTCCCTGGTGGTCCCGTGATTGAGACTCTGAGCTTCCAGTGCAGGGGGCATGGGTTCGATCCCTGGTTTGGGAACTAAGATCCTGAAAATAGCCAAAAAACAAAAAAGAAAAAGAAATCAGGTGTCAATGGTTGATAGATGGTTAAAATACAATCTGCAAATTCATTTTCCTGGAGTTATGTAAATATTGTGCTTTGTTGCTGCCAAGTTGCTCAGTCGTCTCCAGAGTCTTTGCGACCCCATGGGCTGTGGCCCGCCAGGCTCCTCTGTCCATGGGATTCTCCAGCCATGAATACTGGAGTTGGTTGCCATTTCCTTCTCCAGGGGATCTTCCCAACCCAGGGATCGAACCCTCGTCTCCTCCATTGCAGGCAGTTTCTTTACCATCTGAGCCACCAAGAAAGCTCTGTAATTACTGAGAACTCAGAAAGCTCAAAGTCTTCAAGGTAACTGACTGTATTCCATGTTCTTTGTCCAGAATCTTTGAGTCAGTCTCGAGGTCACGTTGCAGTTTCAGATGGTTCCTCACAGGGTCATCCGTGGTGGAGAACCTCAGTCCCCAGCGGAGACCCTCGGCGTACTTACCAGAAGTACGGTAGTTAACGGAAGTAGGGTCCTTCCCGGAAGTACGGTAGTTAACGGAAGTAGGGTCCTTCCCGGAAGTACGGTAGTTAACGGAAGTAGGGTCCTTCCCGGAAGTACGGTAGTTAACGGAAGTAGGGTCCTTCCCGGAAGTACGGTAGTTAACGGAAGTAGGGTCCTTCCCGGAAGTACGGTAGTTAACGGAAGTAGGGTCCTTCCCGGAAGTACGGTAGTTAACGGAAGTAGGGTCCTTCCCGGAAGTACGGTAGTTAACGGAAGTAGGGTCCTTCCCGGAAGTACGGTAGTTAACGGAAGTAGGGTCCTTCCCGGAAGTACGGTAGTTAACGGAAGTAGGGTCCTTCCCGGAAGTACGGTAGTTAACGGAAGTACGGTACTTCCGGCTGTTTACCGGAAACCAACATTTCCTCTCGGCTCTGCTCCACTCCGCAGGCATGGACGCCACGGATCGCTACCGGGCCCTGCAGTGGAACGCGGGTTCGGGGGGACTCCCACAGAATGAAACCACATTTGCGAGGATCCTTCAGGGGCAAGGGTACACCACGGGCCTCATCGGTATGTGCTGACGCGTGTTATTTTTCTGCTTTTTTTCCGTGACGGTGAAGGTCAGGGATTGCAAGACCCTATGTTCCTAGAAGGCAATGGCACCCCGCTCCAGTACTCTTGCCTGGAGAATCCCATGGACGGAGGAGCCTGGAAGGCTGCCGTCCATGGGGTCGCTGAGGGTCAGGCACGACTGAGCGGCTTCACTTCCACTTTTCACTTTCATGCATTGGAGAAGGAAAGGGCAACCCACTCCCGTGTTCTTGCCTGGAGCATCCCAGGGACGGGGGAGCCTGGTGGGCTGCCGTCTATGGGGTCGCACAGAGTGGGACACGACTGAAGCGACTTAGCAGCAGCATGTTCCTAGAAAATGTTGAAATATCAGAACCCAGATTTAGTTCCTGCTTGCTCACATGTCTCTTGAATGGTTCACCATGTTGGAATTGAAGAGTCTTTTTTTTTTTAACCCAGTAATTTTCTTTTAATAATATTCATCCTTATTTTCTTTTTTTTCTAGACTTCTTTTTTTTTTTTTTTTGGAGGTTAGTTGTTTTACAATGTTGTCTTGGTCTCTGCTTTACAGTGAAGTCAGTCAGCCATGAAGAATGCTCCCTCTTGGGCCTCTTGCTCACCTCACCCCCTCACCCCACCCTCAGGTCATCCACAGAGCCGGAGCTGAGCCCCCTGTGCTCTGCAGCAGCTTCCCACGAGCCGTCTGTTTACACATGGTCGAGTATAGATGTCCGTGCTGCTCTCTCAGTTCATCCCTCCATCTCCTTACCCTGCTGTGTCCACAAGTCCTTTCTCCACGTCCTCTTTATTCCTACCCAGCGAATATCATCTGTTCCGTCTTTCTAAATTCCATACATACGCGTTAACATAGGATACTTGTTTTTCTCTTTCTGACTTACTCCACTCTGTACAGCAGGTTCTAGGTTAATCCACCCTCACTACCAGTCACTCAAATTCGTTCTTTTCTTTATGGCTGAGTAATATTCTGTTGTATATATGTACCACATCTGTGTCCATTCATCTGTCAGTGGACAGTTAGGTTGTTTCTATGTCTTGGCTCTTGTAAATCGTGCTGCAGTGAACATTGGAGTACATGAGCCTTTTACAATTATGGTTTTCTCAGGGAGTCCTGGTAACTTTACAATCTTTCTCCATTAGCCTCTTTGCTGGACGAATCCATCTTTTCCTCACGGCACTGGTCAGAATCTTCTAGACATTATATTGGTTTAAATGGCCACACCTCATCTCAAAACTCAGTGTTAACACATGAGATGGTGGGAAGCTTTGGAGGCTGGATCCTTCTGTATGGTTTCATTCTCCACCATCCTCACTGCAGCCCGCTGTTTTTGTTTCCTTAAATATAAAAGGGCAGATTCCTGGGTTGGGAAACAGTACAGAGTCTTACAGGTTCTGAAGATAGCCTGTGAGTCGTGGGGAGACCAAGGGAACAAGGGAATAAGTGTCACTTCTCCACATGGAATTTTGGGCAACTGCCAGGCTCCTCTATCCATGGGATTCTCCAGGAAAGAATACTGGAGTGAGTTGCCTTTTCCTATTTCAGGAGATTTCCCAAACCCAAGGTTTAAACCCTCATCTCTTGTCTCTCCTGCAGTGGCAGGCAGATTCTTTACCACTGAGACACCTCGGAAGCCCCTACTGCTTTTTGGGTGGTGGTGTTCAGTCGCTCAGTCGTGTCTGACTCTCTGCGACCCCATGGACTGCAGCACGCCAGGCTTCCCTGTCCTTCACCGTCTCCGGGAGTTTGCTCAAAGTCACGACCACTGAGTCGTGATGAACCTCCAAATTACCCTCAGAAAGTAATTTCAGCCAGAATCCCTTAGACCTATGCTGTTTTTTATGTTTCTTTCTTTTTTTTTTTTAAAGTTCTTGCTTCTATCTTCAGGAAAATGGCATCAAGGTGTAAACTGTGCCTCACGCAATGACCACTGCCATCACCCTCTGCACCACGGCTTTGACTATTTCTACGGCATGCCCTTCACGCTGGTCAATGACTGCCACCCAGACAGGCCCCCTTCACTGGACGCGGGCTTGAGGGCCAGGCTGTGGCTTTACACCCAGATCATGGCCCTGGGCGTGTTGACCATCGTGGCCGGCAAAGCCTGCAGGCTGATCTCCATTTCCTGGAAACTGGTCTTGAGTGTGGCCACCCTGGTCCTGCTGTTTTTCACGTCCTGGTACGCCAGCTTTGGCTTTGTCCGCCGCTGGAACTGCATCCTGATGAGAAACCACGAAGTCACTGAGCAGCCCATGGTTTTGGAAAGAGCTGCGAGCCTCGTGCTCAAGGAAGCTGTTTCCTTTATTGCAAGGTAATGTCGCCGTCCCCTTGGAAATCGGAGGTGAGTTCTGGGTGCATCTGAGTCTGTTTACCACCGGTGGGAATCTGCCAGCTCTACGAGCAGACGTGTGTGTGTGTCTTAGTCGCTCAGTCGTGTCCGACTCTTTGTGACCCCGTGGACGGTAGCCCACCAGGCTCCTCTGTCCATGGGATTCTCCAGGCAAGAAGACTGGAGTGGGTTGAAATGAGCAGGTGGGTTTGAAGACTTCAACAGTTACACATGGATTGGTTTCCAAAACTCCAGTCTCTTCTTTCTTGTTTTGGGCTCTGTTTTGTTTTTGTTAATATAAATGTTCTCTGTGTGCATGCTCAGTTGCTCAGTTGAGTCCAACTCTTGGCGACCCCCATGGACTGCAGCCCGCCAGGCTCCTCCGTCCATGGGGATTCTCCAGGCAGGCATACTGGAGTGGGTTGCCATGCCCTCCTCCAGGGGATCTTCCCAATCCAGGGATATGAACCCGGGTCTCTTGCACTGGCAGCTGGATTCTTTACCACTCAGCCACTTGGGGTGTCTAGAATACTGCACAGCAACTTAAAAGAGTAAGGGGGCTGTGTGTGCTGATCCAGAAATGCAGCTGACACGACCCTACGGGGCGTTCCTGGGACAGACTCCTACCCCTGTCCTCTGCTCCAGCTCCTGTCTGAAGTATGTAGAGCATAGTATCTGATGCAGACTTCTTCAATTGTTTTACAGATGCTAAAACCCCCAGCAAACAGAAGATGTTAACTACTTGATGCCCACGAGCCTTCAGTCTCTACTTTGAAGTCCTGGATCATAGAGATGCTCTTGTAGCCAAAGGATGTTTTTTCTTCTTTCAGAAATAAGCAGGGTCCATTCCTGCTCTTTGTATCTCTGCTGCATGTCCATATCCCCCTGG
>NW_011476989.1:0-904 GCF_000754665.1 Bison bison bison | reverse complement strand
CCGGGGTCCTGCCGGCCGGCCACGTGATCCACGAGCCCACCAGCCTGATGGACGTCTTCCCCACCGTGGTCCAGCTGGCGGGCGGCCAGGTGCCCCAGGACAGGTACACTCCTCCCTGCGTCCTGGGACAGCCCCCTGCCCTCGTCCAAGTTTTTGGGGAATACATTCCACAATAGGAGAACGTTTAAAACAGTCTCCCATGTAGGGGACAGGCTGATGTGAAATGACCACACCCAGGAAAACAAGGCTAAACGAACTGTTGGGTCCAGTGACTTGTTTTGGGTTTTTTTTTTGGCAAGATTTTACATTTTGGCATCACAATCTGGAGATCCAGTCGTCAGAATGCGACATCTCCTATTAATCTTCTGAAATGCAATCTTGCCCACGTGTTCGTGCAGCTACGAAAATTGAAAAAAAATTTTTAAGTTTATTTTATTTATTTTTAGGCTGTGCCACACAGCATGTGGACTGGTTCCCCGACCAGGGATTGAACCTGTGTCCTCCCTGCACTGAACATTCAGAGTCTTAACCTTGCTGGATCACCAGGGAAGTCCCTTGAAAATATGATTTTAAAATGATTATGTACCTCAATACACACCCAAAAAGTCCCTCTCATACATGAGAAAAAATAGAAGTAAATATTTTGATACAAGATTGGATTTTACTTCGTTTAGGATAACCAATAAGGGACTTCCCTAGAGCTCCAGTGGTTAGGAATCCACGTTTCCACTCACAGGGGCCATGGGTTCGATCCCTGCTTGGGGAATGAGGATTCTACCTGTCACACACACCCCCAAAAAAAAGCCTGAAAAAAAGGTTACCAATAAATACTTGTGTATGATGGATAATAATATAAGGTACTTTATCCCCTAGTTCTTACTACCAAAAAAAAAAAAAAAAAAAA
>NW_011476988.1:3273-5832 GCF_000754665.1 Bison bison bison | reverse complement strand
TTTTTTTTTTTTTTTTTTTGCTTTTAAAGATAGAAGTGAGTAGTGATAATGTAACATAATTTGCATAGGCAGTTCAATCAAGCCATTCCCCACCACCACCCCCCCCCAAGATTTTTCAGTTGGGTACTTTGACTCCCATGAAGATATATTGTATATACAAAAATAAATATATGAGTACATATATATAATTTATGTCAATAGTATATTCTAAATGACAGTACTTGAAAAGGCATTTCTCTTCTAATTCACATGTAGTTTCTGATCAAGTAAAAGTTTCACCTAAAAAAGGAAAGAATATTCTCTCAGTTTACTAATCTTTGCCCCACATTTCTCTGACCAAACTTCTGATATCAGATTCTTGATCAGTCCCCTTGCCTCTACTTTTCTCTCAGAAGAGCATTCAAAGTGTCAAATGTTGGCCCCCTGAAACAATCTGTTGATAAAGGAAAGTTGCAATATATTTCTTACCACAAAAGTGGAGATTACTTCTGTCTTTTTTTCTTTTCTTTTTCTTTTTACAAAATCCAAACCCTTTTATTCAGGAGTTACTCAAACTGAAATATATTGCATTCAGATGCAGACCTTAATTAGGATTATATTCACAGGCACACAAAGAAGGCAAAAATTAAATTCCAGGGTAACGTTACTTGCAATACAGACATCTTCAAGAGATGGGAAAGGTTAGAGAAAACATGGAAAACTTGCCTGAAAACAAGGAGAAATGCCCTAAGAAGAAACTAACTGAAGGTGGTACAAATGAAGTAAAGTGACTAATTATTGACAGAAATTTAAGAACATCTCAGAAGGAAATGGGCCTAGGGTGAATTACTAGAGGTTGGATGGGGAGTGTGATTTATGATGAGACTTTGAATATGAGGTCTTGATTAGACTGGGGAAAAATTCATGACGCAATAATCTAGGATTTGTAGACACAGAGGACTGAGAGTCAAAGACAGGGCTGAGAGGCAACCTTTGTAGAGTCATTAAGCCTATGGGACCTATTGGTTTTTGGCAACTAAATGCTTTCCAAAAGTGTTTGAAACAAATCATAAATGTTCTTTACACTTGCATCTTCCTGAACAAATGTTTTCTGGAATAGTAAGACCTTGTTAATTAATATGAATAACTTCATAGTAGAATGTGTTGCTAAAGACATCAAGGTGTGTGGGTGTAGATAAATTTGACTTTCAATATCACCTTTAATTGCCATTCATCAGCTTAAGCTAAAGAATAGAGCATCAACATCTGTATAAGTTGGCAATCCATTTCTTCTTTCTTGTGAAGTGTCATAATCACATATGAGGTATTTGAGGGTGCTTGTTTCAACCTCCATGATAATCAGATTTCCCTGTTCTTTCACTTGGAGGGTCATTTGTTAGATCATTTGACAGGCCAGCAGCTACACAGGAGTATTTGTGATTCTGGAGATCACACAGTTCAACACTGCAACAAAGAAAATACCAAGAGAAGGATTGAGGTCAGAGCCTGTGAATCAGTTTTTAAGCCAGGGTTCAGGAGTGTCTAAATGAAGTTAAAAGAACAGGACCTTAACTCCAACTAGAAAAGCCCTCAGACACATATATCATTGCTATCTAAAATATCTACATTTATGGTATTTTCATGCTTCTTAGATTTTTTTAGTATTTTTTTTTTTTTAATGAGAGAAGTTTTCACGTCTGGAAAATGCCTGAAGTTTTGAGGAGGAAGATCAAATGCCCTCCACAACAACACAAGCAGTTGTTCATTGAATATGTTCTGCTTGTGCCTTTGTATTTACCTGATGTTGGAGCATAGAAAAGACAAGGGAATCCCCCCCCCCAAAAAAAAATATATATATATATACGTTTATGCTTCATTGACTATGCTAAAGCCTTTAATTGTGTGGATCTCAGCAAACTGTGGAAAATTCTTAAAGAGATGGAAATACCAGATCACCTTACCTGCCTCCTGAGGAACCTGTAGGCAGGTCAAGAAGAAACAGTCAGAACCAGACATGAAATAATGGACTTGTTCCAAATTGGGAAAGGATTACATCAAGCCTGTATACCGTCACCTTGCTTATTAAACGTCTTTGCAGAGCACATCATGTGAAATATCAGGCTGGATGAATCACAAGCTGGAATCAAGATTGCCAGGAGAAATATCAATAACCTCAGATATAGAGATGATACTACTCTAATGGCAGAAAAGGAAGAGTACCTAAAGAGCCTCTTGATGAAGGTGAAAGAGAAGAGTGAAAAATAAGGCTTAAAACTCAACATTCAAAAAACTAAGATCATGGCATCCAGTCCCATCACTTCATGGCAAATGGAAAGGGAAAATGTGGAACCAGTGACAGATTTTCTCTCCTTGGGCTCCAAAATCATTGCGGATGATAACTGCAACCGTGAAATTAGAAGACATTTGCTTCTTGGAAGGAAAACTATGACAAATCTAGATAGCATATTAAAAAAAAAAAAAAAGACATTACTTTGCTGACAAACATATGCTTTTTCCAGTAGTCATGAACAGAGGTGAGTTGGACCATAAAGAAGGCTGAGGGCCAAAGAATTAATGCTT
>NW_011476988.1:0-437 GCF_000754665.1 Bison bison bison | reverse complement strand
TGATGACAGTGACAGATAAAATCTATACTCCCTGAAAATTTGGTAGCATTTCACATAAATATTAATTGAAAACAGCTGCCAATTTGTATTTATTGTGATAAAAAGCTAAATAACTTTGATTAATGAGTTATGTTTATGGCCATAAGCAAAAATCAAAGATAGTAAAATTCTCAATTGAGTTTTAGCACATAATATGCAATTATACACTTAGACACATTCCTTGGATCAAAAACAGATTATGAACAGTAAAGGCATTACCTCTTGTCATAATACATCTTCAGAAAATTTTCACAAAATTTCACCCTATTGGCTCTGATTGATGGATCATGAACTCATAGAAAGAAGAAAGAGAGGAAGAGAGAAAGAAAGAGAAGAAAGGAAGCAAGAAAGAAAATTATTTTACTAATCTTTGTGATTCACCTTGAGTAAGTTTATTA
>NW_011476987.1:12792-14233 GCF_000754665.1 Bison bison bison | reverse complement strand
TCTCCTTCTCCAAGGCATGAAAGTGAAAAGTGAAAGGGAAGTCACTCAGTCGTGTCCGACTCTTCGAGACCCCATGGGCTGCAGTCCACCAGGCTTCTCGCCCATGGGATTTTCCAGGCAAGAGTACTGGAGTGGGGTGCCATTGCCTTCTCCATGCACCACATCTACTGAGCCCCAATTCTAGAGTCCACAGGCTACAACTACTGCAGCCCACAAGCTCTAGAAACTGTGCTCTGCAGTAAGAGAAGCCACCATAATGAGAAGCCCACACGCCACAACTAGAGAATAGACCTCACTCTCCGCAACTAGAGAAAGTCTACACACAGCAATGAAGACCCAGTGCAGCCAAAAGTAAATAAATTTTTTAAAATCTTTTTTAAAAATATTCAATTTTAGGAGAGCAGAGGGGAGAACATTTGTCTTTTGTCACTTGTGCATAAATTTCTATTTCAAAGACAAATATTTAAAGAGGGTATAGCAAAAGCTTGGGAATGGAATTAGGAATACAAAGCACAAAGTGCTGTACAAGTTGTCCAGTGCATGAGGACACTTAGCAGAGAAAAGAAGTGGAGGCCGAAATACATAGTCTTTCCTCCATTCGCCAAGCCTCACATCTTGGCAGGGGACTTTGTCTGTGAGGAGGGGACCCTTTTCCAATACAAACAAAGGCATCGTTCACTATTAGGTAACAGAGATGCCTTCAGCAAAACCCAGTTATAACATAGTGTTGTAGAGTCTTATTCTAAACCACAATAGTATAAAGTCTTGAAATTTTCCAATTAACAAATTTGATACAAGTAGAGGAAACATACGGAGAAGGCAATGGCACCCCACTCCAGTACTCTGGCCTGGAAAATCCCATGGACAGAGGAGCCTGGTAGGCTACAGTCCATGGGGTCGCTGAGGGTCGGACACGACTGAGCGACTTCCCTTTCACTTTTCATCTTCATGCATTGGAGAAGGAAACGGCAACCCACTCCAGTGTTCTTGCCTGGAGAATCCCAGGGACGGGGGAGCCTGGTGGGCTGCCGTCTATGGGGTCACACAGAGTCGGACACGACTGAAGCGACTTAGCAGCAGCAGTAAGTAGCTTAGTAATTTAAGAAAAATCTTGTTTAACAAAAGATATAGTGAAATATTGAAGTAACCTTTTCTGACTTAATTTGAATGAAAAACCTGATTACTTTTCATCTATTACACAGCAGATCCATGTTCTTTCCTTGTTTATATCCTTCTAAACAAGCTGAAAATTGAGATCAGTCAGCTAGCTGACTGTGTGAGCATTCTCGTTTGGCATGATGAGGGGCTGCATCACAGTTTATGAATATCACATATTACCTGAGACCAAAGAGGAGGCTCCCCAAACCTGCAGGATGTGGTAGG
The DNA here is from genome assembly GCF_000754665.1 of Bison bison bison. NCBI lineage: Eukaryota > Metazoa > Chordata > Mammalia > Artiodactyla > Bovidae > Bison > Bison bison. The sequence continues at coordinate 12,850 of NW_011476987.1, read as the reverse complement.
CAATCAAGCAGTATAAAGGAGATGAACTGCAAGTCCTTTGAGAACAGAATCATTATGA
>NW_011476987.1:10513-11015 GCF_000754665.1 Bison bison bison | reverse complement strand
ACTTTTTTATATTTAAATAAATATATCAATACCAAATGTTGAAATCTATGAGCTAGACTTTAAGACTAAATGAGATTTATCTATGCAACTCTGAGCGTAGTGCCTGCACTTAGCAGGTGCTCAACTGAGTTAATATTTTTATTTATAATAAAGAAAAAACTATTGTGTTTGCCATTTCTGAAGAATAAGCAGGATGGAGGTGGGAAATTGAGATTTATTGAAGATACTGACAGCAGAGCATAGTGATCAGGACCTGGGACTTTATTCAAATTCCAGACAAGGTTACAGCAAGAAGTGACCTTGGACTTCAGTTACCAAACTACTTAAACTATGACACATACACCTCGCGAGGCACTGAGTGTGACTTGAAACCATACAATAAACATGGAGCACCCTCTGGACCAGCAATTTGGTTAGGTAATGATGGAAAGGGAGTGGTTGTAAAAGTAAACACATATATTATAGAGTAAAATACAGATTTTTACATGAATCTTTAATGAGA
>NW_011476987.1:7240-10311 GCF_000754665.1 Bison bison bison | reverse complement strand
AGATTTTCCGGGCAAGAATACTGGAGTGGGTTGTCATTTCCTTCTTCAGGGGATCTTCCCAACCCAGGGATCGTACCCATATCTCCTACATTGCAGGCAGATTCTTTATCATCTAAGCCACTAGACTGTTCCTAATGCTAGAACCACCACATGGCAGAGAAAAGAGGGCAAGATCTTTCCCTGGATCACAGGCAACACTTTCCTAGGAGTGAAGCTAGCCCGGTCATCATCAGTACTTGTCTGGGTGTTAGTTGCTTAGTCGTGTCCTATTCTTTGCCACCCCATGGACTGCAGCCTGAGAGGCTCCTTTGTCCTTGGGATTTCCCAGGCAAGAATACTGGAGTGGGTTGCCATTTCCTTCTCCAGGGGTCAGTACTTTTCTTGCCCCAAAGGAAATATGTTTAGGTTGCCAAACAAAAGGCAATAAAGGTGTGTGTTTGTGTGTGTGTATGTAAACACAAGTATGTACATGTCTGTGTATACACATATTACTGGGATTCTTCATTAAGACCCTTTAAAGTCCATTTTATCTCCAGTTTGATCATGTGACCTTATGCAAGCTACTAACATTTCTCTGAATCTCAGTTTCCTTACTGATAAAAATGGGATAATAATACCTGCCCTGCATATTATATTGACTTTCCAGGATTTTTTTGAGAATAAAAATCAAAAAGAGATAATAATTGTGAAATGATATATAAACTGTACAAAGCTATTCAAGTGCTAGAGAAATTACTCATCTTATATGCAGACTAGGCAGTAGCAGAATTAACAGCAATACTCTACAAGGGTAGGAGGCTGATTTCCTCTTTGTACTTGTATCTGTACCACCCCCACTGGGGGCCAGAAGGCAGTGACAAGACTGCCACTCTATAGGAGGCAAGAGCCCAAGCCATGGTTCTCACTACAGACTGACATCCAGCAGCTTGTTAATTACATATTTCCATTAATGGGATGAATCTCATTGTCTTTCTGGATGACAATCTCCCTTTCAATGCATAGATGTCTTATTTTGTTCTGTACTCCTTAGCAACCCAGTGACTGTATTCTGACACATTTTGTTACTAGTCTTGAAGCTTTAAAACAAAAAAAAAAAGGTTGCCCTTGAGCAACCATTGATCTTGCTGCACTTGAGTTTTCCCCTAAGTGTTTTTCAAATTTATTTTATTGAAGTACAGTTGATTTACAATGTTGTGTTAATTTCTGCTATCCAGCAAAGTGATTCAGTTATACATATATTTGCATTCTTTTTCATATTTTTTCCATCATGGTTTATCACAGGACATTGAATATAGTTCCCCATGTCCCTTAAGTTTTTAAAATAAAAATGTCTTTAAAAGAATTACATGAACTGGAAACATATAAAAACAGTACAACTTTTCTATGGTAGCATACTACTTAAAGCCTTATCACATCAGAATAGGATTATCTTCTGTCTTTGGAGCACAAATCAAAAGACAATCTTGCAAACACACCCAGAGTTTACTACTATGGCTTTTCTTTAGCAAGGAGACTGGTTTGGGCAGATGGACTTGTCCAAACCACCTGATTCCACACCTCACAGCATTCTTTTCTACATATATGAGATGGCAATCACAAAAACCACAGTCCAGGGAAAAATTGAGGAAGATTGAGATTTGAGAAAATGGAAGTTCACTAATTTTCCTCAGAGTGAATAACTGCAAAACTAAGCCTGATAACCTAAAACATTTTATTAGAGTACATTATATACAAATATTTCCTCCACATTTCCTTGGCAGAAAGATAAGTATTACTACTCCAAGAGAGGAAGTGATAAGATGGCCCAGGCACAAGATTAAATTTTAAATAACAGATAAAAGGCATGGCAACCCACTCGAGTGTTCTTGCCTGGAGAATCCCATGGACAGAGGAACCTGGCAGGCTACAGTCTATGGGGTCACAAAGGGTCAGACACGACTAAGCAACTAACACTTTCACGTTCACTTACTTTCACAGATACACACATGAAAGGAAAATGCTCATCTCTAGGACAACCAGAAAGGAGGTAGAGATGAGACCAAGATTAATGGGGAAAATGGTGACTATGTAAGGGGACAGCCACAATGTCAAACAGTAATGAATACTTGAAAGTTGGAATCATGTTTGTAAATTGGTTTTTTAAACAAACAGGGAGCTGGTGCATAAAATGAAGTAGAGTGAAAGTGAAAGTCACTCAGTTATGTTCGACTCTTTGTGACCCCATGGACTATACAGCATGGAATTTTCCAGGCCAGAATACTGGAGTAGGTAGCCTTTCCCTTCTCCAGGGGATCTTCCCAACCCAGGGATCAAACCCAGATCTCCGACATTGCAGGTGTATCTTTACCAGCTGAGCCACAAGCGAAGCCCAAGAATACTGGAATGGGTAGCCTAGATCTTCTCCAGGGGATCTTCCAGACCTAGGAATCAAACCGGGATCTCCTGCACTGTAGGTGGACTGTTTACCAACTAAGCTATCAGGGAAGCCCAAAATGGAGTATAGGATAGCATAGTCCTGAGACATTCTAAGTCCCTGATTTAAAGCAAAGAAGTTGTAGGCCAGGCATTACTAATTTCCTCCAGATACCACTTCAGTGAGGCCACTGATTTTTGACATTTCATTCATTTTATAGCTACAGAACTACTCCATAAAGTGAATATCATTGCCCCAGCAGAAGTCTGAATAATGCTGTGAACTGTGCGGTTCTGCCTATTTGCACGTACAGAATGCTCCTTACCATGGTAGACACATGATCTGGAAAAGAGTGAGAGAGAATGCAGTTACCATATTCATTTTCTACTGCTGCAAACTTAGTGGCTTAAAAAAATACTCATGTATTATCTCACAGATTTCATAGGTCAGGGGTCTAGGCATGGTTTAGCTGGGTTCTGTGCTTAAGGTCTCACTAGGCTATCGCAAGGCATAGGCTGATGCTGTGGTCTCATTTGAAGCTTGGGGTTCTTTTCCAAGCACACTGGTTACTGGAAAATTCCATCCCTCATGGTTGTAGAACTGAGGCCATCTACTCCTAGAGGCTGCCTGCTATTCCCTGCCATATGACCTTTACAAC
>NW_011476987.1:4373-6805 GCF_000754665.1 Bison bison bison | reverse complement strand
TGTTTGGGAATCATTTGATTATACTGTATGTTAAGTACTTGATGTTTCAAAAACAAATCACTGATGACAAGTACAGTCCACAGTGAGAAGACCTGGATATTCTTTGATTGGATCAAGCTCACCCTGAATATTCTCCCTCTTGATTAATTCAAGAATTTGTTGTTGTTCAACCACTAAGTCATGTCTGACTCTTTGCAACCCCATATATGACAGCACACCAGGCTTCCCTGTCCTTCACTATCCCCCAGTTTGCTCAAATTAATGTCCACTGAGCCAGTGATATTATCTAACCATCTCATCCTCTGCCACCCCTTTCTCCTTTTGCCTTCGATCTTTCCCAACATCAAGGTCTTTTCCAACGAGTTGCCTCTTTGCATCAGGTGGCCAAAAGTATTGGAGCTTCAGCATCAGTCCTTCCAATGAATACTCAGGGTTGATTTTCTTTAGAATCAACTGGTTTGATCTCCTTGCAGTCCAAGGGACTCTCAAGAGCCTTCTCCAGCAACATAGTTCGAAGGCACCAATTCTTCAGCACTCAACCTTCTTTATGGTCCAACTCTCACATCCATACATGACTACTGGAAAAACCATAGCTTTGACTATACAGAACTTTGTCAGCAAAGTGATGTTTCTGCTTTATAATATGCTGTCTAGGTTTGTCATAGCTTTTCTTCCAAGGAGTAAGTGTCTTTTAATTTCACGGCTGCAGTGACCATCTGTAGCGATTTTGAAGCCCAAGAAAATAAAGTCTGTCACGACTTCTACTTTTTCCCCTTCTATTTGCCATGAAGTGATGGGACCAGATGCCATGATCTACTAAAGATACCAACCCTCTAATCCCTGGGAATGTGAATGTTACATTATACAGCAAAAGGGATTTTGCAGATAAAAGTAAGGTTAAGGACCTTAAAATTAGGGAAATTAACCTGGATTAACCAGGTGGGGCCAATCTAATCACATGAGCCCTCAAAAAAGCAGAGAGCTTTCTCCAACTGAAAGCAAGAGAGATGCAGCAGCAGGAGAAGTCAGAAAGAATCAAAATCTGAGAGGAACTCAACCTGCTCTTGCTGAAGGGTGGCCACATGGAAAGCATGGAAAGGAATAGGGCAACACTGAGTTATCAAAGATTGGTCCCACTTGGCAGCCAGCAAGAAACTGGGCCCTACAACCAGAAGGAACTGAATTTAGGTAGCACCTGAAGGAACTTGGAAGCCGATTCCTCCCTGGAGCCTCTAGAAAGGAACACAGCCCTGCTAACACCTTAATTTTGGTCTTGGGAGACCTTGATCTAAGACCCCAGTCAAGTCTCCCCGGACTTCTGACCTACAGAACTCTGAGATAATAGATGGCTGTTGTTTTAAGCTGCTTAATTTATGGCAATTTATCATGGTAGCAATAGAAAACTAATAACAATTATTAAGTTCCAGTTTCTTCAAGTAGTTCTGACACCACAAAGTTTCCATCTTGTCACCATCAGTCTGCCTCATTGGATCAAACTCCAATTTGTTTATAACCCTTTGGAGAATGCAATGTCAACTGCTGCCACCTGAGTGCACAGATTAATTTTAGCATCACTTAAGAGTAGGATAAACCAGACACTGTGTAACTCCTGAAGGGATGTAATAGGAAGAACACTGCAGGGCCCGTGAGATAGCCTTGTCAAAAATGTTTATATCCTGCATTAATCACACCTGTAGAGCTAGTGCCAAAAGAATAGGAAATCTGAGGGAAAGAGGAACAAGGTAAATGGCACCACAAAAAAAGCAATCAGAAAACTATAAGATGAGACAACTGATTGTTTTTAAAAGAAGACAATGAGAGGAAGTAGTGAAAGGGAGACTGCTTTAGTTTAAAAGAGATTTGAGATACATTACTGATAAATGTAATGAACCTTGATTAGATGCTATGTTGAACAAACCATATGTCTCCAAGGCAACCTGTGAAATTTAAATACAGACCGGATAGTAGATGACGATAAGGAATTATTATTAATTCCGTAGATGTAGTAATGCCTTATGGTTATATAAGAAAATGCCCATGTTTTCTTAGAGGGGTATATTGATGTATTCAGGTTTGAGATGACAAGAGGTTCTGGGATTTGCTTTAAAATACTCCAGCAAGACAGCTAAAGGAGGGTGGATAAAGCAGTAGCAAAATGTTAATAACTGCTGAATTTGAGAGAGCAGTATGTGGACATTCATGGTATTATTCTCTCTACTTTTGTATAGGTTTGAAAGTTTCTATAATATGAATGTCTTTTAAACTGTAATGCCCATTACTAGCATAACACACTTATTCAGCCTGTCTCTGAAGAGTTACTGTAACCACCACCACCCTATTTATGTGGCCTACAATGGCACCCCACTCCAGTACTCTTGCCTAGAAAATCCCATGGACGGAGGAGCCTGGTGGGCTACTGTCCATGGGGTCTC
>NW_011476987.1:0-972 GCF_000754665.1 Bison bison bison | reverse complement strand
AAAGTGAAGTTGCTAGTCGTGTCCGACCCTCAGCAACCCCATGGACTGCAGCCTACCAGGCTCCTCCGTCCATGGGACTCTCCAGGCAAGAGTGCTAGAGTGGGGTGCCACTGACTTCTCCGACTCATCAGTATAGAAATGGTTAAATAAACTGTGGTACATCCATCCACACAATAGAATACTATACAGCAGTTTAAATGGAACAAGTTCATTTTTTTTAAGGAAGAAGAATGCAGATCTATACGTAGCAATATGGAAAGATAGCAAAGATATACTATTAAATCAAAAGTTATTACTTAAGAATATATAGAAAACAGTTGCTTTTATAGTAAAAAGATAATCACTATGCGTGTATGTATGTACATATGATTGTGAAATGCAGAGAAAAATGTTTGGATAGAGACAGAAGAAAACTTAATTGTGATTACTTCTGGAAAATGGGTTTGAGCTAAAATCTGAAGGTAGCATTGGTATTATCAGATACTTTTTATGGTAAGAATATTTTTATTTGGTGGTTATACAATTGTTTAATGATAAAAGCACTCACTGAAAAAGATGCTACAACCCTCTAAGGAGGTATGTCTCCACTTCTTTCTCCAGTTGAGAATAATTGAAGTAAAAGGAAAAGGAAGGGGAAGCCCCTGTGGACACTTCAAACCTAGAATCTTCTTCATAATGAATTACAATGGCAAGAATCCCTACCCCTGCGCTAGAATACTTTTTTCTACCCTACTCTTTTAGATTAGAATATTGATTCAAGTAGACCCTAGTGTAAGATGAAAATACATCACCTACTAGAGAGTAAGCCCCAAGAGGGCAGAGAGCATGTCTGTCTTAGTTATCTTGGTATCTCTAAGTTAGCACAGACCTTGATACCTAGATGTGTTTGCTAGAAAATAGCTCTAACCTAAGTATGTCTGTGGGCTTCCCTGATGGCTCAGAGGTAAAGAATCCGGCTGCCAATGCAGGAGA
>NW_011476986.1:4729-5678 GCF_000754665.1 Bison bison bison | reverse complement strand
TCTCTGCTCTCAGTTCCCGTTTCTACCTTGCTGACTCACTAGTCTGCTCCTTATCTTTCCATGATTATTCCGTTCTCCCTGTCATGTCCCGTGTCTGTCCCGTGTCTGTTCCGTGGCACATGTACCGCTGGACCTTTTAAAGTCACAGTCACAGTGTGTGCTGGCACCCCAGCAGGTGGGCCAGGTCCAGTTGGGTTTTGTGTCCCTGTGTACTCTCTGTATCCTGTTGCTTCTGTGAGTTCAGGACACGTGATATGCTTGTGTCTTTCTGACCACCTCCAGCCCTGCCTGCCAAGTTCACGAAGGGTCTAAAGAAGGAAGAGGCCGTGGAAGGGGCCACAGCCAAGCTGCGCTGTGAGCTGAGCAAGGCAGCCCCCGTGGAGTGGAAGAAGGGGCCCGAGACCCTCAGAGCCGGGGACAGAGTGAGCCTGAGGCAGGACGGGGCCGTGTGTGAGCTGGAGATCCGTGAGCTGACCGTGGAGGATGCTGGGGAGTACTCCTGCGTGTGCGGGCAGGAGAAGACCTCAGCCACGCTCGCCGTCAGGGGTAAAGACCACGTGTGACCACATGGACTGGCATTTGGCGTCTGCCCTTTGTCTCTGCTCTCAGTTCCCTTTCCTACCTTGCTGACTCACTATTGTGCTCCTTTTTCTCCCATAATTGTTCTGTTCTCCCTGTCATGTCCCGTGTCTGTTCTGTGTCTGTTCCGTGGCACATGTACAGCTGGACCTTTTAAAGTCACAGTCGCTGTGTGTGCTGGCACCCCAGCAGGTGGGCCAGGTCCAGTTGGGTTTTATGTCTTCTGTGCACTGTTCACATCCTGTTGCTTCTGTGTGTTCAGAAAGTGTGATAGTGTTTGTGTCTTTCTGACCACCTCCAGCCCTGCCTGCTAAGTTCATGAAGGGTCTAAAGAAGGAAGAGGCCGTGGAAGGGGCCACAGCCAAGCTGC
>NW_011476986.1:0-1013 GCF_000754665.1 Bison bison bison | reverse complement strand
TGTGTGTTCAGAAAGTGTGATAGTGTTTGTGTCTTTCTGACCACCTCCAGCCCTGCCTGCTAAGTTCATGAAGGGTCTAAAGAAGGAAGAGGCCGTGGAAGGGGCCACAGCCAAGCTGCGCTGTGAGCTGAGCAAGGCGGCCCCCGTGGAGTGGAAGAAGGGGCCCGAGACCCTCAGAGCCGGGGCCAGAGTGAGCCTGAGGCAGGAGGGAGCCGTGTGTGAGCTGGAGATCCGTGACCTGACCGTGGAGGATGCTGGGGAGTACTTGTGCATGTGCGGGCAGGAGAAGACCTCAGCCACGCTCGCCGTCAGGGGTAAAGACCGCGTGTGGCCACGCAGAGCTGTGTTTGGTGTCTGGTTACTGACTCACGGCGTCCTTCGTACTCCCTCTGTGTTCCCTCCCTGTCTCAACACCACCTGTTTCCAGAAGACTGTGGAACCTCTTTGGCCTTCCTGTGCTGATGTGTGAACCACAGGAAACCAGCAGTTAATCCACTTCCCCCCATTTGTGTCAGCACTGACGCTGTTCTCTCGTCCTGTTGGCGTCCGTGTCGTTTGCTCCATCTTGTCACTTCCTTGCCAGCAGTTCTCCAGAGAATCTCATGGTGTCCATGTCACTGATGCTCCCAGCCCTGCCTGTCAGTTGGATGCCAAGGCAGGGGCCTGGGAAGTCCACTGAAGGGCTGCGCTGGGGGCAGCCCCAGGCACGGCGTGTCCTCCGCCCAGCCTGTGTGTGGCCCGTGTCCTCCTGGGTGTTGTGTTCCTGCTGCTCTCTTCACCTCGTGTCTTCTCTGTGTGTTCACCCCGTGTGATGGCCTGTCTATCTTTGTGACCAGTCCTGCCCACCAGTTTCACAAAACACCTGAGGAACAAAAAAGCCACAGAAGGGGCCACAGCCACCCTGCATTGTGAGCTGAGCAAGGCAGCCCCTGTGGAGTGGAGGAAGGGGCCTGAGCTCCTCAAATACACAGACATAGTGAGCCCGGGGCAGAACGGGGCCGTGTGTGAGCTGG
>NW_011476985.1:30476-32072 GCF_000754665.1 Bison bison bison | reverse complement strand
ACTCAAACCCATGTCCATTGAGTCAGTGATGGCATCCAGCCATCTCATCCTCTGTCATCCCCTTCTCCTCCTGTCCCCAATCCCTCCCAGCATCAGAGTCTTTTCCAGTAAGTCAACTCTTTGCATGAGGTGGCCAAAGTACTGGAGTTTCAGCTTTAGCATCATTCCTTCCAAAAAAAAAAACAAAAAACAAAACAACCCAGGGCTGATCTCCTTTAGAATGGACTGGTTGGATCTCCTTGCACAAGAGACTCTCAAGAGTCTTCTCCAACGCCACAGTTCAAAAGCATCAATTCTTTGGTGCTCAGCTTTCTTCACAGTCCAACTCTCACTTCCATACATGACCACTGGAAAAACCATAGCCTTGACTAGACGGACCTTTGTTGGCAAAGTAATGTCTCTGCTTTTGAATATGCTATCTAGGTTGGTCATAACTTTCCTTCCAAGGAGTAAGCATCTTTTAATTTCATGGCTGTAATCACCATCTGCAGTGATGATGCATCTTACTCTTTAGGCTGTCTTATCTCTCAGTTTTGTCCTTTCTTATATGAATTGTCATGCGGGAAAGACTCTTAAGAGTCCCTTGGACTGCATGGAAATCAAACTAATCAATCCTAAAGGAAACCAACTCTGAATATTCAATGGAAGGACTAATGCTAAATCTGAAACTTCAACCCCTTGGACACATGACGCGAAGAGCTGACTCATTGTAAAAGATGTTAATGCTGGGAAAGCTTGAAGGCAAAAAAAAGAAGAGGGTGGCAGAGTATGAGAAAGTTGAATAGCTTCACTATCTCAATGAACATGAATTTGAGCAAACTCCAGGAGAGAGTTAAGGACAGGGAAGTCTGGCAGGCTGTAGTCCATGGGATAGCAAAGAGTTGGATACAACTTAGCAACTGAACAACAAATTCACATATTGAAGTCTTGATATAGAACATAAATATTACATAAGCATTGTGGCACTGATGTTTCAAAGGTGGTCATCAGCAGTGGTGAAAATATTTGTATATTAATCTAAAGAAAAGGGGGAGCCGTCCTATTCTGATTGTGCATTAGATAACAACCTGTTATCAATAACAGGACGCATACAGAGGTCAATCAGAAATCTTGATATTTTGATATGCTTGGTTATAGAATAAGTGCTCTATTGCAAATTACCAAACTACTTGTATATTGGTAAAATATGATACCACATGAAATATACTACCTGCTTACCTGTCACAAAAGGTGTGTCTTGATCTGTCCATGTGTTTCAGAATATGCTTAGTGAGAGCAATTTATGGAAACTTTTTCAGTCTCTGTGTCTCTCCCTGAGGACATGATAAGCAATTTTGTGATTGTCCCTGAGGCATTGGAAACCTTAATGGAACCTAGGGAGCAGATGTGTTTATTACTAGTCCAGTGATTTGTATTCCCCCAAAGTGAGTAACGGAGAAGGCAATGGCACCCCATTCCAGTAGTCTTGCCTGGAAACTCCCATGGAGGAGCCTGGTGGGCTGCAGTCCATGGGGTCGCGAAGAGTCGGACACGACTGAGCAACTTTACTTTCACTTTTCACTTTCATGCATTGGAGAAGGAAATGGCAACCCACTC
>NW_011476985.1:25505-27924 GCF_000754665.1 Bison bison bison | reverse complement strand
AGTCCATCTAGTTAAGGCTATGATTTTTCCAGTAGTCATGTATGGATGTGAGAGTTGGACTGTGAAGAAATCTGAGCACCAAAGAATTGATGCTTTTGAACTGTGGTGTTGGAGAAGACTCTTGAGTGTCTTGGACTGCAAGGAGATCCAACTAGTCCATCCTAAAGGAGATCAGTCCTGGGTGTTCATTGAAAGGACTGATGTTGAAGCTGAAATTCCAATACTTTGGCCACCTCATGGGAAGACTTGACTCATTGGAGGCTGGGAGGGATTGGGGGCAGGAGGAGAAGGGGATGACAGAGGATGAGATGGCTGGATGGCATCACCGAGTCAATGGACATGGGTTTGTGTGGACTCTGGGAGCTGGTGATGGCCAGGTAGGCCTGGGGTGCTGCTGTTCATGGGGTCACAAACTGAACTGAATTGAAAGAAAAGAAGAAAATCAGTTACTTCTTATTCCTCAATATCAAGTAGTCAGTGCACAAGAACCTGATTTGAGGGAGTTATTTTTAATATACATTTCTATTGAGATAATCCTTATTCTACAATTTGTTTAAAGTGTTTCTTAGTGTACATACATGAATTCATACACACACTTATATATATGTTTAAATTACACCTCATGTTTCTGACTTAAAACTCAGATTACTGTTTCAAACACAATAATAGGGTTGTTAAAGTTTCTTTGTATTTGTCTTTTTCTAGTATTCTAGTGATCTTTTAACATTGTTTCTGTATTATGTATTAAATATAATCGATATTCAAAATACTCTATCAAATTACTCATTTATGCTGGTAAATCATTCATTTACCAACTCCTATTTTTTCAAGTATTCATATTCTATTAAAAATTGGAAAACTTCCTTAAATAAAGTGTGTGTGTGTGCTAAGTTTCTTTAGTCATTTCAGACTCTGTGTGACCTATGGACTGCAGCCTGCCAGGCTCCTCTGTCCATGGAGTTTTCCAGGCAAGAATACTAGAGTGGGTTGCTGTGCCCTCCACCAGGGGATCTTCCTGATTCAGGCATTGAACCTGTGTCTCTTATGTCTACCTGCTTTAACAGGTGGGTTCTTTACCACTAACGCTATTTGGGAAGCCCAAATAAAGTATGGATTCAGATAATATTGAAATAGAGAGTAACATAGAATGAATGAAATGTATTGGAAACTTATGTGAATCTGAATTTTTCCGCTTTTGTACATCATTTTAAGGGGACTTTCATATGAAGCACACTGACTGATTTTAGAAAAAGTATATTGCATTATGCTTACTCAAGATTTTTTTCAATTCCAAATATTAGACACTTTCTTTATCATAAAAGTTGCAATTATTTACTAAAGATGTTTTGGGAAGAACATATAAGCAAATTTATTAAATTAAGCATACCGATAATCTCAGCAGCCATCAATAACTAAAATTAACATTTCACAGTATCACTGTCCAATATAATGTTCTAAGAAGATAGTTTACGTTTATAAGTAAATATTTCTTAGCTATATTAATTTTCATAATTTAAAAATCAACTATAAAAAACTTATTAGTAATATTTATTTTTACAAATGAATTTTGTTTATTCAAATTTATTTGACTGCATGAAAAATGTTAATATTTTTTAATATTTTTTATTAAAAATGTTTATTTATTTTTAGCTGTTCCTGGTATTCATTGCTGTATGCAGGCTTTCTGTAGTTGCAGCAGGTGTGAGCTTCTGTTTTTGTGAAGCACAGGCTCTAGGTATTCTGGCTTCAAAGACTGTGGCCCAAGGGCTTATCTTATCCAGAGTATGAGGGATCTTCCATGACCAGGGATGAAACCTGTGTCCCTGGCAATGGCAGGCAAATTCTTAAGCACTGGACCATCAGAGAAGTACTGATCACATGCAAAATTTTAGTCCCTGACAGTGGCTGAAAGAAAGAATCCAGCCCTCTATGAAATAAATAAAAACCATGAATGTTAAAAAATATGAAAAGTAAACAGAAATGTGGAGAGATTTAAGAGTCTCTTGATGAAAGAGAGATGGCTAAAACTGGAGTTTCAGCTTTAGCATCATTCCTTCCAAAGAAATCCCAGGGCTGATCTCCTTCAGGATAGACTGGTTGGATTTCTTTGCAGTCCAAGGGACACTCAAGAGTCTTCTCCAACACCACAGTTCAAAAGTATCAATTCTTTCATGCTCAGCTTTCTTCACAGTCCAACTCTCACATCCATACATGACCACTGGCAAAACCAGAGCCTTGACTAGTGGACCTTTGTTGGCAAAGTAATGTCTCTGTTTTTCAATATGCTGTCTAGGTTGGTCATAACTTTCCTTCCAAGGAGTAAGCGTCTTTTAATTTCATGGCTGCAGTCACCATCTGTAGTGATTTTGGAGCCCCCAAAAATAAAGTCTGACACTGTTTCCCCATCTATTTTCCATGA
>NW_011476985.1:13621-24612 GCF_000754665.1 Bison bison bison | reverse complement strand
CTTGAAAGGAAAGTTATGATCAACCTAGACAGCATATTAAAAAGCAGAGACATTACTTTGTCAACAAAAGTCCATCTAGTCAAAGCTATGTTTTTCCCAGTAGTCATGTATGGATGCGAGATTTGGACTGTGAAGAAAGCTGAGCACCAAAGAATTGATGCTTTTGAACTGTGTTGTTGGAGAAGACTCTTGAGAATCTCCTGGACTGCAAGGAGATCCAACCAGTCCATCCTAAAGGAAATCAGTCCTGAATATTCAATGGAAGGACTGATGCTGAGGCTAAAACTCCAATACCTTGGCCACCTGATGCGAAGTGCCGACTCATTTGAAAAGACCCTGATGCTGCGAAAGATTGAAGGCAGGAGAAGGGGATGACAGAGGATGAGATGGTTGGATGGCATCACTATCTCCATGGACATGAGTTTGAGTAAACTCCTAGAGTTGGTGATGGACAGGGAAGCCTGGCATGGTACAGTTCATGGGATCACAAAGAGTTGGACACGACTGAACAACTGAACTGAACCTGAATGGCACTTTGGAGTAAGGTAGTATGAACATCATAACATGTACATCAATTGTTTCATGTCACACTATACTTTCACTCAAAATACAGCATAGACCAAGTCATGGAACTGACACATTATATTTCTTAGAAGAGGAACTATGAAATCAATGCAGTGAGATAATGTATCCTTATCAACATATAATGCACACTCAATCAGTCAAATTTGAGGAAAAACAGCAACATGAAAGAGAAGTAACAAATATAATTTATAATATAGTGAACCTCTTATGTAAATATAGTTTGCATATGACCCTTATATGGTCAATTTGCAAAATGACACTTAGACAAGAATTATTTAAAATAATTTTTGTCTCTAAGAAATTTGTCATAGTTGATATATTCACAAGTGTAGACAAAAAGACTGAATAAAACAAAAACAGATGCTGTGCTGACCTGAGTTGCTGAAACGCCATGATGTTGAGTGAATAGGTTCTGTAGAACTCATATGTCATAATAATAAAACTGAGGAGAAAAAACAGGACCCTAAGTTCCCCATGTGGAAGGAGGGTGTTTGAAAAAACTCATATGACTGTTGAGTTTAAGTCATCCCACTCCAAGGAGCTTGATTGAAATCACAAATAAGTTTGCTCTTAACATAGACCATGAAAGAGTATGAATGATAAATCAAAATAAATGTTAATAAACAATAACCCACACCTGTACACAAGCACACAAAGAAAACTTCAATGTTTATTCTAAAAATTTGAGAATAAAATGAATCATTTAAATTCCCCTTTTGTACCTACCATTCTTTCTCTCTCTTTTCCCCATAGCATGCCCAATCTTCTTGACTATTCCCTGGTCTACAGCTCCTAATTCATTCTAATACACTCTAAAAATTAATTTAACTACTTTGCTTATGTTTCATTTCTTTTTCTCAGAAATGGCAAAGTTTTTTTTCTTCTGTTTTTCTTACACGAATGGATTTATATCCCTTGGAAGTGTGAGTGACATGCAAAAGCCATTCTCTAAAATATGTGAAGAACTTATTTATATTTGCTTTTTCTTCTGAAAGCACAGATAGAAAAGTATAAAGTCCTGAAACTAATTTACAAGAATCACATTGATAGTGATCTTTAAGGAAAAAAAAATATTTCATAATTTCATCCAAATCCTTTATAGGGCATATTTTACATCTTTGTTCCTCAAACTGTAGATCAGGGATTTAACTTGGGGATAACAAGGGTGTAAAATATAGATGCCACTTTATCAATGTCAAAGGAGTGTCTGGACTCTGGTTGCACATACATAAGTAGTAATGTTCCATAAAACACGGTGACTGCTGTCAGGTGGGACCCACAGGTAGCAAAAGCCTTGTGCCTGCCTTCAGCAGAGTTTATCCTGAGAATGGATTCAAGAATAAGAAGGTAAGACACAAGAACTATCAAAAGGAAGACTATCAAACTAAAACTTGCTAAGAATAATATATTGAATTTCATGTGTAGTTGAACAGAGCAAAGATATCAAGGGGAGACAGTAACAATAGAAATGTTTGATGATGTGGTAGCTACAGAGGATAAATTAAAAATCTTTACAATGACTAGAAGAGACACAAATGTGCAATAGAAATAAGGAGTTGCAACCAACACCCAACACAACCTTTGTGACATGGTGACTGGGTGGAGCAGAGGGTGACAGTCATAGGGCATTGCTTTCAGAATAACAAGTTCATGAATAATCAACAGAAGAAAGAAAGCTAGTTGTATTGTACAAAAATAATACAAGATTTTATTTTGATCCACCACAAAATTTGCTAACATTTTGGGTACCTTGGTTGTTGAATAACCAAGATCAGTAAAAGCCGGGTATCTGAGAAAGAAGTACATGGGTGTCTGTAGCCTGGAGTCCCTCTTGGTGAGGATGACCATGCCCAAGTTGCCCACCACTGAGATCACATAGATGATGAGGAAGAGCACAAACAGTGGAGCCTGCAGCTCAGGGCGGTCTGTGATTCCCAGGAGGATGAATTCACTCAGCAGTGTTTTGTTGTGTTTTCCCATCTGGGCCTATTGGAAAATCTATTCTTGACAGAGATAGCACAGTCATGTAGTACATTTAGGTAAATTTTTGGCATTTTATATATCTATATTTACATTTTAAGCTTTATTAATACTCTATGCTCTCTGCCTGGAAATAAAGCCTAGATATATAGAAATATTAACAGAAATGAAGATAGAAATACATGTGGAGATAGGGAGAGATGTGTAGCTTCCCAAAGGGGAAAATTTGTCCTCCAAAGAATATTTGATAATGCTTTGAACAATCTTGGTTTTCATCACTGCAGGACAGATACTACTGGCTTCTAATAGTTAAGATTTAGTGAGGCTTCTGAACATCCTACTAGATTAGGGTAGACCCAATAAATAAGGATTGCTGCTGCTGCTGCTAAGTTGCTTCAGTCGTGTCCAACTCTGTGCAACCCCATAGATGGGCCCACCAGGCTCCGCTGTCTCTGGGATTCTCCAGGCAAGAACACTGGAGTGGGTTGTCATTTTTTTCTCTGATGCATGACAGAGAAAAGTGAAAGTGAAGTCACTCAGTCATGTCCAACTCTTAGCGACCCCATGGACTGCAGCCTACCAGGCTTTTCCATCCATGGGATTTTCCAGGCAAGAGTACTGGAGTGGGGTGCCATTGCCTTCTCCAAATAAGGATTATACGGCCCAAAATGTCAGAGAACTAAGATTGGCGAACCCTGATCATGTGTGTGCACATAGCTACAGTCCATAGGGTAGCCAAGAGTCAGACACAACTGAAGTGATTTAGCACACACACACATAGATCCATACAAAGGTAAATAAAAAACAGAAAGGAAAAGAAGTGATATACACTTTAGCTTCTTTATGGATGGGAATGTTTAGAAGCCCTCACTTTAAAACATATTTATGTGAAAGACTTTATGTCTACTGAATGCACAGGATGAAATGATGAACACACTTGCCTAATATTGGAAAGAGATCTGAAGTTAAAGAAATTCTATCAGATCATGTTAAACATAATCAGCTTTCGTATCAGGAAACATTTTGAGAAGTGTGCATAGACGGTATAATCCATTATATGTACATTTTTGGTACATACAAAGTAGTACTTTGGCAAATACAAGCTATCTTAATCTCTTTATGCATGCATGCCTGCTCAGTCACTTGAGTTGTGTCTGACTCTTCCCAACCCCATGCACCTTAGCCCACCTGCCTTCTCTATCCACAGGGTTATCCAAGTAAGAATCCTGGAGTGGCTTTCTATGCCTTCCTCCAGGGGACTGAACCCTTGTCTCCTGCAGTGCGGGTGGATTTTTTTCCACTGAGCCATAGTGGAAGCCCCTAATATCTTTATACCCATCAGCAAAATCAACTATTTCTTGCAAGGTTGTTGGGAAGATAACTAAGAATGAAATCTTTCCGTATATTCATGGAACCTGGAAATATCTTCGTATGTCAGCTAAATAGGATTTTCCTGATATTTATTTTTCATTTCTTAATGGAGACAGCAAGTTACCTAAAACAGGTTTTTTTTTTTTTATACATGTACATACAAATTCTGTTTGTGTGACTGAACTTTTTTTCAGAGGTATGATGATGAATAGATATTGTGTTTCCATGTAAGAGTCCTCAGTGCCCTCACCATGACCAACTTGATGCCTACAAGGGGCGTAGAATCAGTGCTATATTGCAAATCATCAGACAATCTAGATATTGGTAAAATATGGCACCACACAAAATATACTATCTTTACCTGTAATGAAAACTCTGTCATGGCTTTCTCATGTGCTTCATAAAATACATATTGTGAACAATTTATGGATTCGTTTCTGGCCTTTGAGACTCTCCCTAAGGAGATGCCAAGCAATTTCTTGATTATCCCTGAAGCATTTGAAATCTTAACAGCAACAAGGGAGGAGATGTGGCTATTAGTAGTCTTGAGCAATTTGTGTTTCCCAATAGCCTAGTCAGAATTATTTCTGTGCATTTCATTTTCCTTTTCCTCATACTTGCTGCTGCTGCTGCTAAGTCGCTTCAGTCAAGTCCAGCTCTGTGCGACCCCATAGGCAGCAGCCCATACTTTGGTTCATATTAATTCTGTTCCTATGGTTCACCCTAATACAACCTCATAAAGATTTGGATTAAGATATATTTTATCCATAGTACAAGCCCTTCAGGATTCCTGTAGCTCCTCAGTGATCTCCTTAAGTGGATAGCATAATGGAGATGTATTAAGTCATTGTCTTATTTAAAATGTTTAAATGCATTAAATATAATAATATGATGTGTCTAGATAAGATCATGTTTCCCTTTTATTTTTTTCTTTTTAAAACTCTAAGGAGAGGAATTAGCTACTTCTATTTTACATTCTCATTCCATACAGCATCAGTATCATTTTATTACAGAATTCTCTTTCACTTGCTTTGTTTTCATTACATTTTAATGTACTGAAATGTTGAATTCAACATTTTCACTACCACATGCAATACCCATTCTCATTTTTCTGTCTCAATTCACAGATTCTACTGTGCTTCATGTAAGCCTTGCATGATCAATATATTTTGCAGTATTGTCATATTTTGTGCACATATGTTTTACTGTCTACCTATTATTATTGAACAGCAAATTGCATTGTTTAATGTAATTTGCTGATTATTTGTCATATACCATGATGTGTTTTTTTTCTTCTTTATTCATTACAGTAAAAAATACATAAAGAAAGTTGTGGATCTTTTCTTTATAAATGTATATGTTGTTGTTTTTTCATCCTCAGCTATCATGAACACTACTACAACATATAGGCCAATAAAAAGCCTTAAGTTTGACATGTTGATATGTTGTGAACAAATTCTACATGATACACACATCACATGTCTGCCTCTGTGAGTGTTCCTGTGTAGACAGAGATAGAGACAGGACTTTTGAGTTTTTATGCCAGTCTGATTTGAGAGTCCATACCACAGATCATGGGAGAAGTGCTTGCTTTTTTCAAATGCCAAATTTTTAACAAAATATCACAGGGCATCACAAAAGAAACACACAGAAATATCACAAGGAAACAAGGAAAATAGATCAATTCAAATAAACATAACTCTCCCATATATAAACAAACTGAGGACACAAACAGAGGTAGAAAGTAATTTAAAGAGAACCAAATCAAAAACTCAAAAGCCGAAAACATAACAATTGAATTAAAATTTTACTACTTGGTTTCACCAACAGATTAGAACAATCCGGTTAATAATCAGGGAATTAAACTCAAGTCATTTTAAAGTATTGAGTATGAGGAGTGAATAATAATAATATTAATAGTAATAATAATTAGTGAAGAGATACTAAGGGACTTAGACAACACCACTAAAATAGTTTATTTAAGGAAATAATGGGCAAGAATTCCCCACATTTGAAGAAAGACAGATAACAAAGTACAAATGCAAGAAACTAACACATATAAGTGGGGGGGAAACTTCCATAACTCACACAGAAACATATTATGATCAAGTTGTGGCAATCAAGTCATTTAAATTTCCCTTCTGTACCTACTATTCTTCCTTACCCTCACATAGCATACACACAGTCCTTGATTGCTCTGATGGTCTATTCTACTGTCCTCTAAAATATACTTAATTGTTATGCCTATATTTCATCACTTCTCAGAGATGGCAAAGGTTTTGCCTTTTTCTTTTTGCCAATGTGTTTATATCACTTAGGAGTGTGACTATCAAGTAGAATACTCCAAATTCATGATGATCTTATATGTATTTGCTTTTCCCTCTGAAAGCACCCACCACAAGGTGGAAAGTAGCCAACCTAGTTTGTAGGAATGACATTGACAGTGGCTTTTAAGGAAAGATATTGCAAAGTTTTTTCCATGTCCTTTGTAGTGCGTATTTTACATCTTTGTTTCTTAAGCTATAGATCAAGGGGTTCAACATGGGAATAACAAGGGTGTAAAATATAGATGCCATTTTATCAGTGTCAAAGGAATGACTGGACTCTGGTTGCACATACATAAATATCAAAGTCCCATAGAATACGGTGACCACTGTCAGGTGGGATCCACAGGTAGAAAAAGCCTTCCGCCTACCTTCAGTAGAGTTCATCCTGACAATAGCTGCGAGGATGAGGAGGTAAGACACAAGGACTATTAGAAGAGAGAAAATCAAATTAAATCCTGATAAGACCAGGATAATTAATTCAATTTCATGTGTGTTTGAACAGAGCAGTGATAATATGGGGAGACTGTCACAATAGAAATGACTGATGATGTTATAGCCACAGAAGGATGAATTAAAAATGTTTACAGTGACTAGAAGAGAAACTAATGTGCTATAGAGGTAGGGGATTGCCACCAGTGCCCAACACACCTTTTGGGACATGATGACTGTGTAAAGCAGGGGGTGACAGATGGCCACGTAGCGGTCATAGGACATTGTGGCCAGAATAAAAATCTCACTAATAATGAACATGATGAAGAAAGCCAGCTGTGTGGCACACAAATGATAGGAAATTTTATTCTGATCCACAACAAAATTTACCAACATTTGGGGTCCTACAGATGTTGAATAACCCAGATCAGTAAGTGCCAGGTGCCTGAGGAAGAAGTACATGGGTGTCTGTAGCCTGGCATCCACCTTAGTGAGGATGACCATGCCCAAGTTGCCCACCACTGAGATCATGTAGATGATGAGGAAGAGCACAAACAATGGAGCCTGCAGCTCAGGGCAGTCTGTGATTCCCATGAGGATGAATTCGCTCAGCACTGTTCCATTGTGTGTTTCCATTTAACCAGAGAACCTATTTTAATAGAGACATCATATAGTCAATGATATCATTAATGAACTTTAGTGATTTCTTTTAGTTTACATACATGACATAAATAAAATAAATTTAAATTATATTTTAAACACAAAGAAAAAATTCTGCATCCTATAAATAAAACATACAAATATAAATAGAAATTAAAAAGAGAGGTAAATATACATCTGGAGAAAAAGAGAGACCTATAGTTTTTCACTGATGAAGATTAACCCCCCAAAGAACATGTAACAGTATTTTGTGGCATTTTGGTTGTCAGCACTGGAGGTAGTTAGAAACCAGTGAGACTGGTATTTATCCTAGTATATTAGGGCTGCCCCCAAAACAACAAAGGAGCTTCTCCAATGGCTTAGTGAGTAAAGAATCTGCTTGCAATGCAGGAGACTCAGAAGACATGCGTTCAATCCCTGGGTTGGAAGATACCCTGGAGGAGGAAACGGCAACCCACTGCAGTATCCTTGTCAAGAAAATTCAGTGGATACAATCTGTGGGATCACAAAGTGTTTGATGTAGCAACAAGGAATTATACAGAATTGAACAGAGGTTTAAAAATAAGGGAGTTCTAACATCATACCACATTGTGTTTTTATTTTTATTTAACAGGGAAACATTCCATATAACATATATGGGTTGATATAATCTCTGTTACAGCTATACTTTTTGTATATGCAAACAAGTACCCTGGCAAATATGGTAGGTTATTTCAATCTCTTTCCTGCCAGGTTGTTGGGAAGATATATGAGATTTAAACATTTAATTCCATTTATGTTATCTGAAAATACCCTTCAATGTCTAATACATAGAATTTTTGTGTGCATTTGCTTTTAATTTCTTAGTGGAGAAAGCACGCTACCTGAATGGGATTCTCCTTACACATGCATATATAAATTATTTTTGTGTGACTTCCTTCTTGGGTGTATGATGGTGAATAGACTGAGGGCTGTGTTACCCAGGAAACAGCCCTCAGTGTGCCCACTCCCCGCATGACCCCTCCGCATGACTGCAACTGGGACCATCAGTGAGCTCTTGCTCTAGGTATTTTAATCTTCTATATAACTTAAAATATGTAATATATATTTACTTAAAATGTAACATTTTTCTTCCTCCCCAACTGCATTTTCATTAAAACTGACATATACTGAATTATTTGTAACACGGACAGTATATTTAGCCAAGGAGAAACCGAAGTCACAATGAGGAAACTGAGTAACTCGAGAGACTGTGATGTAACTAAAATTGGTTTTAGATAATGAAGTTTCATAAATACTTCCTTTGGATAAAAGGGTTATCTATAGAAAAAGAAAAGTTTTAAATTGTTATATATTACACAATCAGTCAGTCAGTCAGTTCAGTTGTTCAGTCGTATCCGACTCTTTTCGACCCCATGAACCACAGCATGCCAGGCCTCCCTGTCCATCACCAACTCCCGGAGTTCACTCAGACTCATGTCCATGTCGCATACTGAAAAAAGTTAAAAAAGGATATACAAGCATACATCTGTATCTATCTATCTATATTTATATGTATCATACATTTCCAGAATGTTTTTTGTCTGCTTTCACATTAAGGCTGCAAATAGCATCCATACAACATTAAATGCAGAGGTATAAGTACAGTGAATTAAAGATACATATGAATAGTCCTCAGAAGACATCATTCTTATCATGAATATTACTCAGAAAACAGAATGATACCAGACTAGAATGTAGATTTTTTAACGTAAAAGAATTGACCAAGGTTTGCAACACTGCACAGTATGTGGTGATCAAAACCATCCCCAAGAAAAAGAAATGCAAAAAGGCAAAATGTTTGTCTGAAGAGGCCTTACAAATAGCTGACAATAGACGAGAAGCTAAAGACAGAGGAGAAAAGGAAAGATATAGCATCTGAATGCAGAGTTCCAGAGAATAGTAAGGACAGATAAGAGCCTTCCTAAGTGATCAATGCAAAGAAATAGAGGAGAAAAAAAATAGAGGAAAACAATAGAATGGGAAAGACTAGAGATCTCTTCAAGAAAATTACAGATATCAAGGGAATATTTCATGCAAATATGGGCACAATAAAGGACAGAAATGTTTGGACCAGACAGAAGCAGAAAATATTAAGAAGAACTAGCAAGAATTCACAGAAGAACCAAAAAAAATTAAAAATTAAAAAAAAAACAACTTAATGACCCAGATAACAAAAATGGTGTGATCACTCAATATGGCAGCAAATTTGCAAAACTCAGCAGTGGCCGCAGGACTGGAAAAGGTCAGTTTTGATTCTAATACCAAAGAAAGGCAGTGCCTAAGAATGTTCAAACTACCACACAATTGCACTCATCTCACATGCAAGCAAAGAAATGCTCAAAATTCTCCAAGCTAGGATTCAACATTACATGAATCGAGAACTTCCAGATGTTCAAACTGAATTTAGAAAAGGCAGAGGAACCAGAGATCAAATTGCCAACATCTGTTGGATAATAGAAAAAGCAAGAGAATTACAGAAGAATATCTACTTCTGCTTCATTGACTGTGCCAAAGCCTTTGACTGTGGATCACAACAAATGGGAAAATTCTTAAAGAGATGGTAATACTAGACCACCTAATCTGCCTCCTGAGAAACCCATATGCAAGAAGCAACAGATGGAACCAGACATGGAACAAGGTGTCCTTTGCCAACAAAGGACTGTATAGTCAAAGCTATGGTTTTGCAGTAGTGATGCATATATGTGAGAGTTGAACCATAAAAAAGGCTGAGCACTGAAGAATTGACGCTTTTGAACAGTGGTGTTGGAGAAGACTCCTGAGCGTCCCTTGGACTGCAAGAAGATCCAGCCAGTCAGTCTTAAAGGAAATAAATCCTGAATATTCATTGGAAGGACTAATGCTGAAGCTGAAGGTCCAGTATTTTGGCCATTGCATGTGAAGAGCTGACTCATTAGAAAAGACCCTGATGCTGGGAAACATTGAAGGCTGGAGGAGAAGAGGATGACAGAGGATGAGATGGTTGGATGGCATCATCAACTCAATGGACTTAAGTTTGAGCAGGATCCAGTAGATGGTGAAGAACAGGGAGACCTGGCATGCTGCAGTCTATGGGGTTACAATGAGTCAGACACGATGGAGTGTCAACAACTAAAAGAAAAGCAACCAGTTCAGTTTAGTCACTCAGTCGTGTCCGACTCTTTGTGACCCCATGAATCACAGCATGCCAGGCCTCCCTGTCCATCACCAACTCCCGGAGTTCACTCAGATTCACATCCATCGAGTCAGTGATGCCATCCAGCCATCTCATCCTCCGTCGTCCCCTTCTCCTCCTGCACCCAATCCCTCCCAGCATCAGAGTCTTTTCCAGTGGGTCAACTCTTCGCATGAGGTGGCCAAAGTACTGGAGTTTCAGCTTTAGCATCATTCCTTCCAAAGAAATCCCAGGAATGATCTCCTTCAGAAAGGACTGGTTGGATCTCCTTGCAGTCTAAGGGACTCTCGAGAGTCTTCTCAAACACCACAGTTCAAAAACATCAATTCTTCAGTGCTCAGGCTTCTTCACAGTCCAACTCTCACATCCATATATGACCACAGGAAAAACCATAGCCTTGACTAAATGGACCTTTGTTGGCAAAGTAATGTCTTTGCTTTTGAATA
>NW_011476985.1:11047-13521 GCF_000754665.1 Bison bison bison | reverse complement strand
TTTGCTTTTGAATATGCTGTCTAGGTTGGTCATAACTTTCCTTCCAAGGAGTAAGCGTCTTTTAATTTCATGGCTGCAGTCACCATCTGCAGTGATTTTGGAGCCCCCCCCCCAAAAAAAAAAGGAAAAAGAAAAGCAATAGCAAGGAAAAAAAAAGTCATTTTTTAAAATGTACTAATGCTTTACTAAAAAAAAAAAAAAAGAATAAGAAATTGAATTGATACTATTACAAGAAAAACAAGTATCAGGATTCTCTGTGAACTCTAGAAAAGTAAACAAAAATATAATATTCATAAAATTAGATTATGTATGTGTTGATTGGAAATCCACATTTATCTCATCAAATACATTGCTTATAAGGTTTTGAACCTCTGATGTCCTAACCTATCCCCATATACATGATTTCTTATATCAGAAATATGGCACTACAAATAGGAAAACATGAAGTGACATAAATCTTTGTTTATTTGCTTATGAAAGGCTACAGCAAAAAAAAAAAAAAAAAAAACTACACTGGTAAATGCTGATTTTCCTGTAAGATAAGGCCGGGGGAGAGGGGGCATTGAAGATAATTTTTTTGTTTGTTTCACCAGCTTTAGAATTGTATGAAATGTATGAAACTACTTTTCCGTAGTTTACTGCTACTGCTGCTAAGTCACTTAATAGTTTACTACCTGTGCTGACCTCCTGATTATTATTTTTAGAACTATACTCTAAAAAATTATGTGTTTTTTGTCCAATTCCACTGGAACTGAACTTGCTGGATTGTAGATTCACCGTAAAACTGGGTACTTGAAATCCCTAGCCTCCAAAAATTTCTTTCACATCACAATGCAAGATGGAAAACCCTGCTTTTGCTCATTAGAACATCAGAAACACTCCCATGAATATATTGATTTAATTATTCATTAAAAACACAATATTTTGAGAAGGCAATAATACCCCAGAGTCACTAACTGACTAAGGACTTGGAAGAACACCAAACGAGAAATTGACCACCAGCAGCTTTGTAATTCTGACTAATTTTTTTTTTTTTTAATTACTGAATCTTCAGGTTTTCTTGTCCCACAGTTGTGTCCTTTCTTATTCATACAATGAATTTATAGAAAACATTTGTTGCTATTGTTCAGTCCCTAAGTCATGTCAGTCTCTGTGATCCAATGGACTGCAGCACACCAGGCCTCCAAATATTAAATAATATGACACTGACATTTCAAAGATGCTTCTTAGTATTTGTGAAAATATTTGAACAATTATAGGCAGGAAAAGGGTTGCAGTTCTATTCTGCTCATACATTATCAGTAGAAAGTTGTACATGGAAAAGAGCCAAATATCCTCATGTTTTGCTGTGATTTGTCATAGAATAAAACTGCCATCTTGCAAATGCCACCAAAGCTATCCATCTATGTTAAAATAAGGCACCACATGAAATATGCTATTTACCTGTAATGAAACCTCTGTTTGACTTTCTCATGTGCTTTGCAACACAAACAGTGAGAACAATTTATGCATTTTTCTCTCCCTCTCTGACTCTCCCTGAGGAGTTGCCAAGCAATTTCTTGACTGTCCCTGAAGCATTAAAATATCACAGAATGCAAGTAATGAAGTGTATTTATTAATAATCCAGAGCAGTTTGTATGTACCTGTAAATAAGTTACATACATTGGTTTCCTATTTTTTACTCTTTATTAATATTCCCTTTTTTCCTGCTTTCATGGTTAATTTCTGTACCCATTTGGATAGCTGTGGTGCCCATTTGTTTAGTTAAATATCAGTCCAGTGTCACTGTGAAAATTATTATTTTTTAAATTTTTATTAACTTTTAAATGAATAGATTTCAGTACAGCCAAATGCTCCTCAAAATATAAGTGGGCTTCATCTAATCATTTGAAGGTCTTCAAAAGCAAATACTGAAGTCCTTTAAAGGAAAAAGTGTCTCTCTAAACATTATGTAAGTAATTAAATAAACTGAAAGTAACAATACATCAGGTAGATTATATATATATATATATATGTATATGTATATGTATATGCTGCTGTTGCTGCTGCTAAGTCACTTCAGTCGTGTCCAACTCTGTGCGACGCCATAGATGGCAGCTCACCAGGCTCCCCCGTCCCTCGGATTCTCCAGGCAAGAACACTGGAGTGGGTTGCCATTTCCTTCTCCAACGCATGAAAGTGAAAAGTGAAACTGAAGTCCTCAGTGGTGTCCAACTCTTAGCGACCCCATGGACTGCAGCCTACCAGGCTCCTCCGTCCATGGGATTTTCCAGGAAAGAGTACTGGAGTGGGATGGTATTGCCTTCTCTGATATATATATATAGGACAGGGAACTATATTTAATATCCTGTAATAAACCATAATGGATATATATATATACTGCTAAGTCGCTTCAGTTGTGTCTGACTCTGTGCAACTCCATAGACAGCAGCCCACCAGGCTCCACCGTCCCTGGGATTCTCCAGGCAAGAACA
>NW_011476985.1:8657-10947 GCF_000754665.1 Bison bison bison | reverse complement strand
GCTCAGTCGTGTCTGACTCCCAGCGACCCCATGGACTGCAGCCCACCAGGCTCCTCCATCCATGGGATTCTCCAGGCAAGAGTGCTGGAGTGGGGTGCCATTGCCTTCTAGTCTTTATCTATTTCCAAGTTCCACATTGATCCCTCCCCCCACTTTCCACTTTCATAACCATAAGCTTTTCTTCCATGCCTCTAGGAGTTTATTTCTGTTCTGTTGCTAAGCTAGTTTGTAGCATTGCTTTTAGATTCCACATGTAAGTGATATCATGCGGTATTTGTCTTCCTCTTCCTGACATCACTTAGTATGATACACTCTAAATTTATCAATATTGATATAAGTGGCATTATTTCACTCTATTTTTATGACAACAGTATTTCATCATGTACACACACCACATCTTTATCTGTCCATCCCTCAGCGGGCAGGTGTCTTCCATGTCTTGGCTACTGTTAATAGTGCTTCTATTGTTAACAGTGCTTCTATTGTTAATAGTGCTTCTATTGTTAATAGCGCTTCTATGAACCTTTAGGTTCATGTATTTTTTTGAATTGCTGTTCTCCATATGTGTGCTCAGAAGTGGAATTGCTGGATCATATGGAAACTTTAGCTTGTACAGGAACCTCCATACTGTTTTCCATAGCGGTGATGGCGATTCAGTCGCTAAGTCGTGCCCGACTCTTGCGACCCCATAGTGGCAGCAGCAAATTATATTTCCACCAACAGAGGGGGATTTCCTCTTCTTCATACCCTCTCTGGCATATACTATTTGTAGACTTTTAAAATGATAGTCATTCTGAACAGTGGGAAGTGATATCTTACTGTAGTTTTGATTTGCATTTCTCTAATAATTATCAAAGTTGTGCATCTTTTTATATGCTTATTGGCCATTTGTATGTCTTTTTGAAGAAATGTCTATTTAGATCTTCTGCTCATTTTTTGACTGGGAGCAGACTTCCCCTAAATATACACATATTCCATTCACTCAACTTCTCAAGTGTTTATTTAAGCATCATTCTTACACAAGGCCACCTGACAACTTTAATCAAAATTTAGGCTCCATCCTGGCTATGTCCTCTTTTTCATTTTAATATTGCTCAACAACATCAATAATACTATACAGCTCACTTTTCATTCTGCAAATTTTCTGTATTTTCTCTAAGCCTCATGAAGAATGAGTCTTGGTTGTTAAAAAGCCAATGCATGTTTAATTTCTTCAATGAATCACTTATGTAATATTTATCAGCCATTCTTTTTTGTAACTTTTACTCTGCTAGCACTACAGAAAAACTGTGAATGTACTATACATTATCTGGTTTATAAAAATAAGTGTTTTAAGGAAGAGACACATAATAGGCCACACATAAGAACACGCGGGAACGGCAGATGAGGGCCTGAAACAAGGCATGGGTGAATATCTGAGCAGAGATTAGTCATCTGTTAATGATATATTTTGTTTCAAAGTAATGAATAGTTTTCTTTATTTCTATGCTTCTCATACATCAATTCTTGTTCATCCAATAGAGGTAAATTTACAAGGCTTAAACAACACCAATAGTGGTATGCATTCACTAATAGATTGCCCATTGTTAACATATCCTAGAGTAAATTTTAAATAGTATATTTGCACATATTTTCCAATTTATAGACAGGGCATTTTCACCTCTTTGTTCTTCAAACTGTAGATCATTGGATTCAGCATGGGTATTGCTGCTAACCACTTCAATATTCTTGCCTTGAGAACCCCATGAACAGTATGAAAAGGCAAAAAGATAGGATACTGAAAGAGAAACTCCCCAGGTCAATAGGTCCCCAATATGCTACTGGAGATCAGTGGAGAAATAACTCCAGAAAGAATGAAGGGATGGAGCCAAAGCAAAAAGAATACCCAGCTGTGGATGTGACTGGTGATAGAAGCAAGGTCTGATGCTGTAAAGAGCAATATTGCATAGGAACCTGGAATGTCAGGTCCATGAATCAAGGCAAATTGGAAGTGGTCAAACAAGAGATGGCAAGAGTAAATGTTGACATTCTAGGAATCAGCGAACTGAAATGGACTGGAATGGGTGAATTTAACTCAAATGACCATTATATTTACTACTGTGGGCAGGAATCCCTCAGAAGAAATGGACTAGCCATCATGGTCAACCAAAGAGTCTTAAATGCAGTACTTGGATGCAATCTCAAAAACGACAGAATGATCTCTGTTCATTTCCAAGGCAAACCATTCAATATCACAGTAATCCAAGTCTATGCCCCAACCAGTAATGCTGAAGAAGCTGAAGTCGAACGG
>NW_011476985.1:7575-7724 GCF_000754665.1 Bison bison bison | reverse complement strand
GCAGTGGCCACAGGACTGGAAAAGGTCAGTTTTCATTCCAATCCCAAAGACGGGCAATGCCAAAGAATGCTCAAACTACCGCACAATTGCACTCATCTCACACACTAATAAAGTAATGCTCAAAATTCTCCAAGCCAGGCTTCAGCAAT
>NW_011476985.1:3831-6248 GCF_000754665.1 Bison bison bison | reverse complement strand
ACTTCAGTCGTGTCCAGCTCTCTGTGACCCCATAGACGGCAGCCCACCAGGCTCCCCTATCCCTGGGATTTTCCAGGGAAGAACACTGGAGTGGGTTGCCATTTCCTTCTCCAATTCATGAAAGTGGAAAGTGAAAAGTGAAAGTGAAGTCGCTCCATCGTGTCCGACCCTCATCGACCCCTTGGATTGCAGCCTACCAGGCTCCTCCGTCCATAGGATTTTCCAGGTAGGAGTACTGGAGTGGGGGTGCCTTTGCCTTCTCTCAGCACGGGTATTAATAAAGTATAAAATAAAGATGTCATTTTATCAGTATCAAAGGAATCACTGGATTTGGGCTGCATGTACATAAAGAAGAGAATACCATATAATGTGACTGTCACTGTCATATGAGATCCACAGGTGGAGAAAGCCTTGTGTCTGCTTTCCGCTGAGTTAATCCTAAAGATGGCGACAAGGATCAAGATATAGGACATGAGAACTATCAGAAGAGATGAAACCAAATTAAAAATTGAAAAGATCAGAATTATCCATTTAATTTCACGTTTGTCTGAAGAAAGCAATGATATCAAGGGCAGACTATCACAATAGAAATGCTTAATGACATCATGACCACAAAACGATGAAATAAAAGTTTTTATGATGGTTAGCAGAGACAAAAAGAGGCTGTCTAGATACGAATGGCCACTAGTGTGTGACACAACCTTTGTGACATGATGCTTGTATAGAGCAGAGGGTTACAGATGGCCATGTAGCAGTCATAGGCCATAGCAGAAAGAATGAAAATTTCACTGGTGATAAACCTACTGAAGAAAAAGAGCTGGGTATCACATCAATCATAAGAGATTGTACGCTGATCTATGGCAAAATTTACTAGCATTTTGGGTCCTACGCTGTTGAGTAACCAAGATCAGTAAAAGCCAGGTGTATGAGGAAAAAGTACAGGGGTGTGTGTAGCCTGGAGTCTATCATGGTGAGAATGATCAAGCCCAGGTTATACCCCACTGAGACCATGTAAACAATGAGGAAGAGTCCAAACAAAGGCGCCTGTAGCTCAGGGAGATTGGTGATTCCTACGAGGATGAATTCATTCAGCATCGTCAGATTGTGTTTGTCCAGCCAGGCCATTCAGGAAATATAAACTGAGAATAAATATAAAAATAATGATTAACCTTCATGAGCTATGATGAGGTTATCATTGTAAGAAGTGGTTACAATTTTAAATCTTATGTTTATGGTTTGTTAATTTAATTGGCAGCTCAGTTTTCTCTCTCCCAAGTCACTTTAGCTCCTGACAGGTGTCTTAGACATGACACATAAACAGTACAAAAAACAAAAATAAATAATTTGACTTTATATAAATGAAAATTAAAACAAAGTTTTGTCTGTCAAAGGACATTCTCAAAGTATTAAAAAACGTGACCCTCACAATGGAAAAAGTTGGGAATCATATGTCTGATGTGTCTAATACATTGAATATACAAAACACTTTTATAATTCAACAATAGAAAAAACACCCAAATTAAAAGCAGACAAAGGATGTGAACAGAAATGTCTCACAGGAGATATACAAATGGCCAATAATCACCTGAAAATATGTACAAAACATCATGGACAAGGGTGAACATCAGACCTTCACTGTGCACACTAAGAACGGAGGTTAGAGAAGCTGAATCATTTCTAATCCTTCCCCCCCACCCCCTCCGCTGGTGCCACCAACTATACCTTTCAACAATAAATGCATGACAGTAAATGTAATCTACAAAGAGAGATCAAAAATATATGTTTAAATGCATATAGTTAAACATCAAAGTAATTTTTTGAGAGAGAATAAAGTGAGTTTTGGAAAGAGCTACTAAATAAATAAAGAGTGGAAAATAACCTTAATTTTAAGCAAAATATACATTCCCGCTTCATAATTTTGAAAGGACTGTCCTGTGCATAAATCTGTATCTGTACAGATTTTCTTTTTCATTCCAATCTCCATTAGATGTGCAGTTAGTCATTTAAAGGATGATTTGACAGCCTCAAAGATTTGTAAGTGGGAGGGAGTGAGAGTCACAATGGGGTGATGAAGTCACAATGTAGTGAAATGGATGCTTTAATATTTTATTTTGACCTCACCTCTAGCAAAAAATAAAAAATGATGACTTTCAAATGGCATTGATCCTTGCAATATATGGATAAATCTGGGAAACTCATATATTAGAAGCAGATAAATTACAAGGACTATAAACACATTGATATAATGCCTTTAATTCAGATATAGTTGGAAAACACTGTGAGAATCTGTCATTATTTGGTGTTAAAATTTTGAAATAAATTCCATTTATATCAAATATATATCATATTTATATACCATTTTATATCATATGATATCAAATATCATATTTCATATCTTCATTAAGGGTCCAAGTATA
>NW_011476985.1:425-994 GCF_000754665.1 Bison bison bison | reverse complement strand
ATGGAATAATCATAAGCATCATCAATATAGCATAACAAGGACTAGTAGGGACATTGGTCAATTTTAAATGCACATCGCCAGGATAGCTCAAGTCCCGCCTTGTTCAGGGATCAGAAGATCTATCTCCTGTCTGTTTTGGAGTATAGTCTCTGTCAAGCTGTGTTGGCTCCTTAGAGTTATCCTGAGAAATCTTATCCCCAGAAACCAGATTTTGGGGGTGTTCATTAGAATGACACTCATTGGTAGTTCTGAATAGGTATCTGAGATCTCCCAGGGGCTCACAGGTGTATTGAGTGTCCTCTTTTGTTTTCTTCCATGGCTTGACTTGTGAGTAGTGAATCCAGGAGTCATGTCCTGGTACCTTGACTGCTGTAGGGGTAGAAAGTATTACAGGGTAGGGGCCCTTCCATGTGGGCTGGAGTTGAGCCTTTGGGGACCCATCTTTCCAGACTTTAATTAGGACTTGAGTTCCTGGAGCATATAGTGGTGACTCTTTAGATAATCTTTTGGGTCCTGGTTCATACCCCACAAGCGTATATCCTGTTGGAATTGCCCAATGGCCATGGTAT
>NW_011476985.1:0-325 GCF_000754665.1 Bison bison bison | reverse complement strand
GTGCGCACGCGGGAGAGAGAGTCCAAGAGAAAGCGCTTTGGCTCCTCCTTTTATATGTTTTTTCCTCCACCAGGGCCTGCCCTATGCAAATTGGGCTTAGCCAGGAGTGCTGTTTGTTCTGTTTGTCGTGCCTGAAGTCTTCACTCTGGCCCTCGGACCTTCCTTGTCTTTTAGCCACTGCCATTTTGGACTACTTTTCCCTATTCTACCTACCTAACATTCCCCCCTCAAGAGATGGGAGGCCCAATTCTTCGGGAATAGGGGCGTCAAGGTCTTTCTGGCTACTTCCTGCTGAACTGGGGTGGCGAGGGGTATTGGGCCTCCC
>NW_011476984.1:16362-17774 GCF_000754665.1 Bison bison bison | reverse complement strand
TTCGTTGAGTTTCTTGACATGGAGAGCAAGCTTGCAGTCTGGGTAGAATGGGTCCAGAGGGTGACATGAGAAAAGCTGGAGGAGAGAACAGGTTGGAGGGCAGCACTTCTGACAGGGCACCCATCAAAATGTGTGTAGAAGGGGAAGAGCAGGGGAGACAGTTTCGAGGAAAGCAAGGCTGCCCAGACTCACACCTTGCATCTCAGCTGGACTGATCCGGGGCTGAACATCTGTATCTCTGCTGTGCCACAGATGCTGCTCGTGAGATTCGAAAGTATGATGATGTGACAGAGAAGGTGAACCTCCAGAACAACCCTGGGGCTGTGGAGCACTTCCACATGAAGCTTTTCCGTGCCCAGAGGAACCTCTACATTGCTGGCTTTTCCTTGCTGCTGTCCTTGTGAGTGGGGAGGGGCGAGGGACTGAAGGGACCTATGGGCTAGTCTGTGGCCTTGAATTGGAGGCCCTTTCTACATTCGGGGAACCACACAGTTTCTCTAGAGGCAGCATGGAAGATGGGAGAGGGCTGACTGGTAGGCCAGAAGGCCATGCTGTGGCTCTGCCATAGTTGCAACATGTTCTTTTAGGGCCTGTGTGCTACTATCACCTTGCTCTCTGTACACAGTGGAGTAAGTGACGGGTGCTTTCCCTCCTATGAAGAGGCCCTTTGGAGCTCAGCTTTAAAAGGGAACAACTGAATAGGGCCTTTTTGTGTATGGGGTCCAGTCCTGAGAAAAGTGGGCAGAAAGGGCACAAAACGGGGCTGAGACCAACCGTGTCGCCAGGGCCTTCCCTGGTGTAGACCTATCATAGGAGCATGAGACCTATTGGAACTTGAGGGCTGGCATGCTGCCTCCTGTTCACAGGGGTTCTGATGGAGTGAGGGGCTGGCTATTCTCAAGTGTGCTTACTTGGCAGGGAATAAGACATTGTGCTCAGGACAAGGGCTTCCAGGAGTATTGGGAAAAACTTACTGTGAGGTTACTCAGAAGTAGGGTGAGTTTGTGGATTCTTGGGCTGGGCTATCTTAATTCTAATCACCTGGACCTCCTTCTTTACTACACATTGGAATGACTGTCTTGGTTTCCCTTTTTCACACAAAAAAGTCAGTTGCTCAGCTGAGCCTGGTGTCTCTGGGTCAGAGTTGGAAAGTGACAAGAGGTGGAGCTGGCAAGGGCTTTTCAGGGGGATACACCTAATCCCAGGAGTGATCTGCAGGCCTGCCGTGTTCTACCTTCCGAGAGTCAGGAACTGAGAGTGCTGGAAGGAGTTGGACACAGAGGCCAGGGTTTTAGGGTTTCAGGAAGCTCCAAAAAAGTATGATCTTGTGGACTGAAACTGAAAGGGAAGCCGATCCAGAGGACTGAGTCCAACCGCAAGTGAGCCAGAGGGTGGGAAAAGAGAACTGGCTG
>NW_011476984.1:13041-15202 GCF_000754665.1 Bison bison bison | reverse complement strand
TCTAGACAGGTTTGCTGATGGGGCCAACTCGAATGAGACTTGAGTTTTTAACAGGATTACGTTTGCAAATGTGTGTGTAGGGCAGCGGAGACAAGGCCAAACAGGAACTCAGAAAAACTTGGGCTTGTGCCTTACTGCAGCTTAGTAGGAGTTCGTGGCAGAGCTACTGCAGAAGCTCATGAGCTGGTTAGTCCCCTCCAGTGAGGGCTGGAGGCACCAGCCTTGCTTGACTCAGTGTCAGCCAGTGCTGTGTGGAGGGTTGCAGTTGGGGTCCCACCTTTAAAGAGATGCTGGCAAAGCTCAGGTAGTGAATTTAGAAGTAGTCACAGTGCTCGTGGGTGGAATGGTGTTTGTTCCTCACGTACTGTGGTTTTGAAGTCTGACTCTCCTGACTGCTCTGCTTTTGTGATCTCTTCCAGAAGAATGCCTCCAGGGCAGGTATTATCTGAGTGGGCCGGGGGACAGTGTAGCCAGGTGTATCAGATGAGTGAGTGTGTGCTCAGCTCAGTCCTCTGCAACACCATGAAGCTAGGCATTCCAGCTTAATTCCTGCAGTTGACTTTAAAAAACTGGCATAAAGCACTAGTCAGCATCTAGTTCTAGCTTGACCAGTGCAGAGTAGAACACCACCACAGTCAGGGTGCAGAGCAGTTGGCAGTGTCCTTTCGAACCCAGACTGGTGAATTTAAAGAAGAGCAGTCGTCGTTTATATCTCTGTCTTTTCCTAAGCGGGGTGTGGAATCTCTAAGAGGAGAGTGAGATCTGGACCACAGGTCCAATGCGCTCTGTCCTCTCAGCTGCTTCCCCCACTGTGCTGTGACCTCTCAATCTGAGAAACGTGTAAGGAAGGTTTCAGCGAATTCCCTTTAAAATGTGTCAGACAGTAGCTTCTTGGGCCGGGTTGTTCCCGCAGCTCCCCATCTGTTTGTTGTCTATCTTGGCTGAAAGAGGCTTTGCTGTACCTGCCACACTCTCCTGGATCCCTGTCCAGTAGCTGATCAAAAAAAAGGATGTGAAATTCTCGTGTGAATTTTTAGAAAAGGAAAGTGACCCCGAGGATCGGTGTGGATTCACTAGTTGTCCACAGATGATCTGTTTAGTTTCTAGAATTTTCCAAGATGATACACTCCTCCCTAGTCTAGGGGTCAGACCCTGTATGGTGGCTGTGACCCTTGAGGAACTTCTCTCTTTGCATGACATTAGCCATAGAACTGTTCTTGTCCAAATACACAGCTCATATGCAGCTTGCAGGAAACACTTTAAAAACACAACTATCACCTATGTTATTCTGATTACAGAAGTTATCCCTACTCACTGTAAACATAAACAAAGCCCCCCAAACTTCAAATAGTTGTGTGTGGTGAGAAACTGCAAGTTTTCATCTCCAGAGATAGCTATAGGTAATAAGTGGGATGTTTCTGAAACTTTTAAAAATAATCTTTTACATATATGTTAACTGTTTTCTTATGAGCACTATGGTTTTTTTTTTTTTTTTTTTTGCTCTGCTTTGACTTGCCCTTTTCACTCAATTATCTTGGCAGTTTTTCTAAATGACTTGCACAGACTTCTCCTGTACTTCATGGCTGTGCAGTGTTCCATGCTGTGAGGGCACCATCGTGTATTAAATCAGTTCCCTGGTCACACATAGGTGAGCTGGTTGGAAATTTTTACCATTAAAAAACCACTTTCCCACATTGATGCTTTCCAATCTGGCACAGGATGCTTCTTTTTTTCCCCTTTTTCTCTGTTTAATTATTGGAAATGGGATCTGTGGGATCCTCGTTCCCTGGCACCTAGCTGCTCTCAACGTGGCCTGTGGCCAGCAGCATTGGCTAGACCTGGGGGCTTGTTGGGAACGGAGACCCTCTGCCCTGCCCCTGGCCTGCTGACAAGGACCTGCATTTTGCTGAGCTCCCAGTGACCCTGGTGTTTAATTGTTAACCATTGAAAAAAATCGAACTATAGTTTATTTACAATGTTGTGTTAATTTCGGGTGTACAGCAAAGTGACTCAGTGGTCAAGTACATTTAAAACACTGGGCATACTCTCTCCCTCTCCTTGTGTACCTGGTTGGTATTTCCAGAAACCATGCTCTTGTCTGTCCTGTAGTTTTGGAAGCGCTTTCTCTTTGAAGACTGCCTTCTCTCCTCTGTCTGCCCTA